>NC_045155.1:14617282-14639782 GCF_900700415.2 Clupea harengus | reverse complement strand
ATATGCATGTCCTATTTTGCCGCCCCCACTCTCTTTTTTTCTTTCACTCTCTTTCTCACTCCCTTTTCCCTCTCTCTGTATCTCTCTCTCTCTCTATCTCTCTCTCTCCTTCTCTCTCTTTCATTTTCCCTCGTTTTGGGGAGTCAGAGCGCACAGATGAGGCCCAGTGTGAGCCAGGAAAAAAGTACCCAGGCCTGTTGCTATGGCAACCTCTGCCCCGCAAACCGCTCATGCACAATTCATGTTGGTGACCTTTTTTTCCCCCTCCCCCTTCACCCCCAGCCCTGCCCAGTCCATCACCATCCATTCACCCCGGTGACGCATCCACCCACAGAAGGTGGCATCGGCAGAAGCCCAATTGCCCGCCCCGTCCCACCCCACCCCGCCCTGGCCCGCTTCCCTTTTCCGGGGGTGCAATCACCCCACTCCACACAGTTCCGCGCCCCTTTCAGCTGGCGGCTGAAAGCCTCATGCAGGTTTAATAACTGTCAACATGAACCAATGACAGTCCTGCAAGGAGGAGAAGAAGAGGGCGAGTGTAGGCCAGTATATGACAGCAACAGAAAGAAGGGGAATCTCATGAAAATGACCCCTCTAGAGACAGAGACAGAGAGAGAGATAGAGAGAGAGAGAGAGAGAGAAAGAGAGTAAGAGATAGAGAGAGAATAAGAGACAGAGAGAGAGTAGGAGAAATGGTAAGAAAACTATGTGAGAGTGAGTGCACTTGTGACCGAGGGAGGCACAGAGAGTTAGAGAGTTGGAAAGTGAGTAGGAGGGGGAGATAATTGCATCTGACACACCTCTCAGTCATTGTGAGTGGCTTCATTGTGAGTGGAGAATATGACACAGAATGCACTCGAATCGGGGCATGACCCAAACAGCTGCTGCTCCACTGCACTCCATCCTAAACTCACACCAGACCCGCACATTTCTCTTGCTCCCCTCAGCGTCACAGGCTGTGTGTCTGTCTGTCTGTCTGTCTGTCTGTCTGGTGCTCTCTCTCTGATAGGCATACAAATGATCGCAGGCGCTCTGTCACATTCTTAGAGATTCTTAGACATGCAGGCATGCGGTATGCATATTTGTGGTATGCGTATAGCTTTCACACATGCACACGGACACACACACACACACACACACACTGATAAATATATTCATATACACTCAGTCGTATGAATGCTCTGAACTATGCATACTCAAACACTCTCTATTTTTGTATCATGCACACACACACACACACACACACCCATGCACACAAACACACATACAGACATGAAACAGCGATGATGGTCTCTGTACTTCATCTGAATGTCTGAAACAAAACATGCAAACAATATCACCGCCTGCCACTGCCATGGATCACTTCACTTCATCTCAGCGCCAGGCTTTTATATCATAGCCCAGCATTTACATATTAACTGCAGCACCCCCCCATACCTGCGTTACCCTCCATTAATAAATGCAGGACAAAAAGGAGAGAAATGGGTCTGGTTGAGATGCACTTAATGCAAATGTTCTTGCCGTCTTGCCGCGTTTCCCTGTGACGTTCCTGATTCGAGCCCCATTAACATCCCGCTCTCCACGAGAGAGGGTCTCAGCAGGACTCTTCGCCGAGGATAATTTGTATACCTAATTTTTCTTGACATTATCCCTATTGGTAGCTTGGCATAATGTGCCGTCTTAATCGGGGCCAGGGATATATTTAATTTTTGGTAATTACTGTAGCATGCCGGAGGGAGAGGTGGGGGGGCGAGCGTGCCTCAGATCTGCAGGGCGCTCGTGTGACTCAGAGCGCAATCCTATCTGTCACCCTCTGCTTCCCTTGTCTTAGGGTAGGGAAAACAGGAGGAGGGGAGGGGGAGTAGAGAGAGAGAGGAGAGAAGGTGCGAGAGAGGGAAAACTGGAAGTAAGACAGATAGAATGAGAGAGAGGGAGAGAGAGAGGGAGGTGGTAACAGAGGAAGAGAGGCTGAGAGAGAGAAAGAGAGAGACGGGGAGAGAGGGAGGTGTGATGGAGGGAGTGGAGGGAGGGGAGAGGAAGTGTGATAGCGAGAGTTCGACAGAGAGGGGAAAGAGCCGGGTCCATTTTGAAAATTGGCTCTTTTTTGTCATTACATTCCTATTGTGTCTTCTGCAGAACCAGAACACCGGGTCTCAGTTTGATTACTACCTCACGTCCCTAGAGAGAAGGGTAGAGAGAGAAAGAGAAAAAAAAGAAAGAGAGAGAGAGAGGTAAAGAGACCCTTACTGGCAATAGAGAAGTTAATTTTAAGCACCGTCGGTGAAAAGTTCTGCTCTTATTCTTGTTTTGTTTTTTTTGACCCCTTGTCAGTTGTACTTTTTTCACCGGCTTCTTCTCCTGCCACCTAATCTCTCCGCTCACACCTGCCTGGTATGCCGCTCATGCACAGCGTGAGCGGTCTGTTTCATTTTTTATTTCCAAAGCGCTTCAGCCTTCAAAGCGAAGCAGGCAGGACGGACCCGGAGCTCGTCTCCAGCCTGTGGAGCTCGTGTGTCCACGGAGGGGGCGGATCACCGTCAGGCGGGCAGGCAGGCAGGCAGGCAGGCAGGCAGGCGGAGAGAGACAGGCAGGGTGTCTGAGCCCGTTCCGCCCGATGCACATGCCATTACCCAGCGCTCTTTGGGCCCGGCCCCTCTCGTTTCTCCCTCTCTACCTCCACATGGCGGGGCGGCCTCCAGCGGGGTTGAGGGGAGGTGTGTGTGTGTGTGGGGGGGGGGGGGGGGGGGGGTAGTAATGTCACTCGCATGTGTAACAGTCGACAGCGTTCTCTCCGGGAACATTCAGGCGTTCCTATCCATGTCAGATACTGCTGTGAAAGCCATTACGACATCCCGGAGTCTTTTTATGGAGTCTCCATATTTCTTGAGGTACTGAGGGAAGGAGGGAAGGGACTAGAAATGGAGGAAAGATGGCTCTGGACCATCCACCCCCCCTCCCCCTCCTCCTCCCCACGAAGACCCACATCCACCGTGGCCGTCCTCTGGGAAGCCTTAAGCCAGTGAATGGTGGAAAGACTTTTTCCAGGCTGCACGTCCAGCGCATGAAATGGCAGATGTTGGCCAGGAGTGATGGGAGGTCTGGGATGGAGCAGAACACTGTCTGCCAGGTGGGATATTACATCAGATAGAGAGTATCGATCCCGAGGAGATCACAGACACGCTCGCTCACTTCTCCGCCACCCTGCCTACGAGCCGCCACTGAGCACGTTCGGTACTCTCCTCCCCCTCCGACCACCGTCACCACCACCACCATCACCATCATCACCACCACAACTACCACTGCCACCCCTCCTCCAGTCCCCTTTACCTGTCCTTGGTAGACACTTGTGTTGAGTTTGGCGGTAAAAGCCAATTACATGCTTACATAAGGCCCACATTTCCTCAGTCTCATTCCACTCCATTTACTGCCCCAGGTCCATCCGTTTTGTTTTTAAGTGCTCCGCCGCACAGCAGAGACGGCAAGTAAAGAGCAGAAAAACAGTCAGGTGAGGGAGAAAAAAAAAATCTCTCTCTTTCTCTCACTCTCTCTCTCTTCTCTTCGTCTGTTTTCTCCCTGGGAGTGCGTCACGAACACCAGTTGATGAGGGCATCTGTTAATTATGTGGCGCTCACTTTGTATTGAGGATGTCAATTAGACGCCGAGCTCGTGCTTCCTCACTTGGCAGCTAGATGCCAGTGTGCGTGAGGCGCGTGCCTTATCATAGCAACCCCCAAAAGCACCAACTCTGAGTTATGGCAGAGGCAGTAAGTCAGAATTATACTGTGTGCACGTGTGGTTGTGTGAATGTGTAGATGTGTGCACGTCGCAGTGTACATGCGCCTGAGTATGTGTGTGTGCAGCTGCTTCTGCAACTGGTTCTCTAGTTGAAAGTGTGAATGCGCGAGCTTGTACCGTAGGTGTGTGTTTGTGTGTGTGTGTGTGTGTGTGTGTGTGCACACATGTATGTGTTAGTGTGAATGCACTGGCACCCTCTGAGTGTTTGAAGGTCTATATATACACCCGTGCGTCTGTAGTTACACTCCCCGCAGGAGAGGGCCTGCCCAGCGCCTCACGGTGCGAGTGCTAGTAAATTGACAGTGTAACCGGTGACGTGGAGCGCCATCTGCTCCCTGTATGCTGGAAGCCTGTGTGGGAGCAGCAGAGCTCCCATTCGCAGCTGCTGTTGGGGCGGTGGATGGAGCCGCCATGTCATATCAGGAACCCCACCAGGAGCCCCATAAGGAGAGGAGAGGACAGGACAGGACAGGAGAGGAGGACAAGGAGAGAGGGGGGGAGGTGGGAGAGAAGACAGGCTAGTGTGCTAGTCCTTAGGGCACTAAAGGGGACAGATGTATTTTTTCATCTTTTCATTTTCCTCCATTTTTTTTTTTCCAGAAGCGTAGTAATTGGGTTTAACATGCCCTGCTGGGACGGGGGTGGGTGGCGCATAGCAAAGTTGGCTTTTGTTCTTCGGCTCATCTCTGATCCGGTACAGCCGGTGCAGCAGGGTTCGCTCACACTGTTCGTCATACACACACACACACACACACACACACACACACACACACACTGTACCACACAAGAACAATCAGATACCCTGCAGACCCACATGCATACTCTCACACACACAAAAGCCACAAAAAAAGATTCTCCCACATCCTCTGTTCGGTTCAGATGCCCTTTAATGATATAATTAGCGAATCCCCCACCCCTTCCCTCCACCACCCTACCAGTTCCAATCTGTGGCCTCTTCAAAAAAAGAGCAAGGCTAAGAAGAACAGGCAGAAGACAGAAGTGTGCTGGTGGGGGGGTGGGGGGTTGGGGTGGTGAGTTGAGGCCGTCATGGATTTAAAAAAAAGGCCTCAGGATTGTATTAACCCTTTGAACCCCACGAGCTGATTGGACGTTGGACAGGGAGGAGATTGGTGTCATCAGGGCTCGCCTCCAGACTGAGGCCGCAGATTGAAATCCCAGCAAGCCCCGCGCCCGGCATCCCGCAGCACAGAACCCCACTCCCCCACCCCACCCCACCCCACCCACTCCGCTCCGCTCCACACACTGCCGGATCCTCAGCGACGGTGACTCACTGGAGAGAAAAAAGGGAAAAAAGCGGGAGGGGGGGGGGGAAGACAGGAATAGGGTCTTCTTCTCACCACCACAGAAACACAGCTTTATTGCTGCAACTTTCAATTAATTGCCTGACCCGGTCCACTGGCATAAATCGTGGCACATTCATTCAACATCGTGTGGTCGCTTTGTGAAACAAGTATGTGGAGAATTCGAACGGAATGGAATGTAATCTGCGCACCATTCTCCTCATGCCAGGCACCGTGTGTGACAGCAAGAGACTGTGCTAAAGTGTCGGGGCATATGCCTGTGTGTCTGCATGATACTTTATTGTCTGTGAGGTGTGTTAGCAGTCTGACTGTGTGCCAGGCTTTGTTTATCCATTTGTCGTGATAGTTGGTGTATGTGTGAGGCATATGTGGTGATCTGTGGGTGGTAGATGCGTTTGGCTTTAACTCATGCCGCCCACATACAGAGTTCTCTTGGGAGAGACTTTAAGGTAACATCATAAAGGTGAATGTAACGCGGAGATTAACATTCCAGCCGTCTCTATTATACAGAGGGCTTTAGAAATCCATGGCAGGTATGCATTAGCATGACCAGACTGCCATTAGCAGGCAGAGGCTTCAGCACTTTGTAAATCTCCACGCCAAGAGAGTTTCTAATTAGCCTAACAGGGAGCGTTTATTAGCAAATCTATATGTGTACACACAGTGCCACATATATCTCTACGTGACTCGACTGCAGAAAGCTGCCTGAGCTTTTTGTTCTTGGGAGGGAGTAGAAGTTTAGCTTGATTGATTGGCCAGTGCTGTGTGTGTGGTTTTATTCTTTCTCTCCCCCCCCCCAATAACCCAATCATATGTTACATTCACCTTTTAGGGTTATTAAGGAAGAAAGTAAGAAGAAACAGATGGGGGGGGGGGGGGAGAGAAACGGCTCAGCTTGACAGCAGCTAAAATGAGCTCGCTCATTCTGAAATACTGGCTGCTTTTTAATGGGCTTTATTTTGCACTTTACTCGTTCTTCGGCAGAACTGGGTATATGGGAGTGGGGGGGTAGGGGGGGGGGGGGGGGGGGGCAGACCGCATTTTACAGTGACAGCCCAATCCCCCCCACACACACGCACACACACACTCCCCACCCACCCCCTCCACTTTCCCTTGGCTGGCAGCGAGAGGAGCCAGGGAGCGAAAGAAAAAGACAAAATGAAGTGATTTGTGGAGGTATTGATCGGCGTGGGGATATTGATCAGTGCGCTTAGAGAGATGAAGGAGGGTTGCTCTGTGTCTGGCGGCGGGGCAGAGAGGTGGAAGCCCACCCCTGCGAGGAGACGATGCCAGGGCTACCAGCGGGGGCAATCGCGACACACACTCACGACCCCCACCCCACCCGACCCCACACCCCCCTCCGTTTCTTGCGACTGCGATGGTCTTCGTCACCCGGCAAACCTAACATCCTCGTCGATAAAGCCGGTAGCTTGTGCGGCAAGTTTCGGCCCGAGGCCACAGTGTTTTGTTGTGCCGCCGGGACCCCTCCGGAGGGATTTGGAGTTTGCGGTGAGAGCATATTGTGTTTTTGAGTGCTCGGCCTAGTCAGGCAGACTGTTCAAGGTGAGCGCCCAGAAATGATTTGGTGTCCTCACTTCTCTTCTTTAGAACTCATGAACACTGAAACACAAGTCCAAAAAAAAAAGGTGGAGCGGAAAGGATCGCTGTACACTTGTTTTTCATTTCCTTTCAACTGAAAGCATTTTTTTTTGAAAACCAAGAGAGCAGGTGCGAACCAGCACAACAGATGCTTATTAATATTTTAAAACAACAACAACAAAAAAAAAAACGTCAAAACTAAATCTCTTTAAATTACATTTAACAGTCCCTGCCGCTAACACCGTAAAACACTTAGGTGGTTTTTGCTGTGTGTGTGTGTGTGTGTGTGTGTGTGTGTGTTGTGTGGTAGGAGTAGTGCAGTATTCCTGGGGGTACAGAATGGAACCATCTGTTCTGGGCTTGGGTTTCCTTCCTGGAAGGACCCCGGACCCCTGTAGCTCCATTATTGAAGAGCTCCAGCTCCCATCCTCCTCATCATCATCCTATTCTGACATTACGGAGGAAGACTTCTCTCCGTACATGCAGTAGGCTTCGCCAGGCTACTGATTGACCATCACACAGCCCTGGACATCTCTTCAGCGCTCTCCCTCACATCTCTTTGAGGGAAAGAATGGACTGCTGCTGACCGTAGGGGAAGGAAAGAGAGAGAAGGGAGAATGGGAGATTGGCAGAGTGTGAGAGGAGGAAGAGGAAGAAATGGAGTGAGTGAGTGAGTGAGAGGGGGGGGAGAGAGAGAGCAAGGGAGAGAGGAGAGTTGTGGAGACACTCCAGAGCGCTGAAAACATTGCACAGTGAAGTCATGCATACACTCACACACACATGTATTTGAGCAAACACACACAGACACACACACACGCTCACACACACACAAATTATTGACACGCTGCTTGTAGCATAGATCCGGAAAGACCGTCAGAGAGGGGGGTGGGGGGGTGGGGGGAGTTGCAGAAACAGAGAGATGCAGAGAGATAGAGCGGGAGAGGGGAGAAGAGCACTCCAGCAGAACATGCTCAGTGGACGGTTTGAATAATTGAATTTTGCGTAGCGTCTTTGCCAGGCGCGGGGTGATTTATTCATGTATATTTCAGGAAGTTGTAATCTTTTCATAGCTCGCCTGCTTTCCTTTGTGCCACAGATGAAGGGTGACAGAATAGGGCCTGCTCCTATATCTCCATTATTAATACCGCCTGCCCAGGCCAAACGGCTCCCTTTCTCCCCCCCCCCCCCCCTCAGAAGGTGTCTGAGATGAACACACCCAACCTCTGTCTCTAACACACACACACACACACACACACACACACACACACACACACACACACACACACACACACACACACACACACACACACACACACACACACACACACACACACACACACACACACATATTGCATCATCATATCTCCCCCTCCCACAAATGCTACCACCACCATCACCACCAAACAATCAGGGATTTAATCTTTAAAGTCAGGCGCTTTGGAAATACACTGTGACAGACCCGCTGTATGGAGGAACTACTGTCACCGGCATCCTGGCAACTCAGAGCAGGGGGTTTCTGTCTGTTCATCTTGGAGATAAAACGGGGTGAAGCGCATTTTCTCATTCTCTCTGCCTCTTCCAGGCAGGCTCTCATCCTCCAATGCCTGCCTGTGCTCTCCTCTCCTCTCCTCTCTGTGCTCTCCTCTCCTCTCCCCACTCCACCCCGCCTCATCCCTCGTTTTATTTAAGATGCACTGGATGGGCTCGCTGCCCCTCGCCGCAGTCCGTGGGAGTGTTTTGGCGGAGCTTTTGGAGCTGGAAAATAAGTTCACGCAGGTTTAAGTCGGGTCAAGGCTTCACTCAGGCCAGGAAGCTCGGGGGGAGAGATAAAGGCAGAGAGAGAGAGAGAGAGAGAGAGAGAGAGACAGGGAGAGAGAGAGAGAGAGAGACAGACTAGAATTGATTGGGCCTTTATATGGGGAAATGAGAAAACAGAGTGTTCCCTCAGTGCTGTCTGCTCCCTCTCTAACACTGGGGGTGAATCAAATAACTTGCTTTTATTTGTTTTCCCCCTCCTCTCATTTTACTCCTTGATAGCAAGCTCTGGAATGGAATGCACTGAAAAAGAAACTTGAGGGAGGGAGGGGGGGCAAGGAGGCTTGGCGCGATAAGGTGAAAGGATGGAGACCACTCTGAACTCCGTTCCCTGTATTTACATCAGTGTATACGACCGCTTCCTTGCTAGTTGGCAGCGAGAGCCAGATAAGCCACGAGATTCATAAGAGGAAGTGCTACAGTCGCCAGTGTTTACTCTCCGTGACACCCCTCATTCCTACCCGACGCCAATAACACCGTGAGAGGGCGGCGCGTGCGCCGGCCGGGGTGTTTGTGTTTGCCTGCCCGCCGCGAATCAATTGCTATGCTCGGGAGTGCGCCTTTCCTATTACCCACACATGAAGAGAAGATATTGCATGTAACCTCCCTGGTCCAGGCAAAATTAGATTCTCGAAATGAGAATCTCCAAAAAAAGAAGAAAAATTAGGTTTGGGATGGGAATGTTGCGGGGGCAGGGTGGTGGGGCTCTTCTGCCCGTGATTAATGTAGATCAACTCATCGATAACTCATCAATATGCAATAAACTCGATCGATACGCAAGTTCCTCCACTTACCTCCCTGGGCGTATGTAAACACCCACTTTGGAGTGATGGAAAGACCTATTGTGAAACCAGAGTGACTACTCTCTATTCCCCACAGAATCCTGGACTGTAGTCATGGCAACATTTTTCCAATTCCATTGACTTTTGGCACCCTGTGGCGAGCAAGAAGCAACCCCGCATGCTTTTAAACTTATGAGAATTATGCTGCCTCCTATTGAGGCACTCATGCCTTATGCGAGTTGCCACATCATTATCTGAAGACATCCTTGGTGATTCAGGACCTGTGTTCAGTGAGAGCATTAATTGGCTGGCATTCTCTTCATTAGTGCAGAGTCATTTTTCATCAGATACATCAATTGCAGGAAGATGCTCTGTAGTTGTTTCTCATGTGAGATTTGAACTGGTTTATTTATGTAGCTGAGCGATGAGTCTGAATCATCGTCTAACCTGATCTGACAAGTAAAACCATGTCTTCGCTCAGTGCAAGTGGCGAACCGAGATATTAGAACCAGCTAACTCTGTGAGGCTGAAATATTGCTGTTTGAAATTGTCGGCCTTCCCCCTACCTCAAGTCCTCTGTGAAACTCTGAGACTAACATTTATGCAAGACAGCAGGACAGTCTGTTCACTTATTCATTTCTCTCACCACGCTGTCCCGGAAAAAGTGAGGGAGCCGGCGAGTGAGAGGAAAAAGAGGGAAGAGCAGACTGACGTGATGAGATCTGTGCACCTCACACTTTCTTCTTCAAAATTCATCTGTCTCTTTTTATTTAAAAAATAATTCCTCTGCTCCTTCGCCCTCACTTCCTCGAAGCCTTTTCATTTGCCTTTTTGCCTGAGCGTGTCTTTTTCTGAATGCAGCCCTGTTTCCATACTCAACCAGTAGCCTCACGCTGTTTGGCATTCCATCAGGGTGTAGTAGCTTTGTAGTTACTGCTGCCTCTCATTTCTCTTCATCTTCTGACATTTTTCTTTCTGTATCACAGCTGTTATTCGCGGCTCCTTTGCTCTGAGCACTTTTTTTCAATTTGTTGCCCGTTTCTACGCTATTCAACGTATTTGAGGGCATATTCAGGTGTGCGAGGCAACATTCGTTATTGCATCTATATTTGATAAACGCCTCTCCATGCAGGTCAGCGAGTAGCAGACTTCAAGTCAAAATGTTCCCCCTCACTGACAGCAATTATACTTCAGCTAGTGGTACGCTCTACAGTGTGGAAAAAGTTATTGCGAGATTCTGAGCTGGATTTTTGGGCTAGATTGCCTGTGTGTACACCTGTTTTGTCTGCGCCCGTTCTTCGTTTTATGGTGGGTAGAGGCCCTCCTTGAACATAGTGAGTCTGTATCCCCTTTTTTTTGTGTGTAAGTGTGTACGTGTGGAAGGATGTGTGTGTGTGTGCGCTTGTGTGTGGAAGGGTGTGTATATATATATGTACTTTATGTATGTGTACGTGTATTGCATGGGTCATATGGAAGGTTGACACTTAAAGCTTCTAAACTTCAGCCTACAAGTCCCAGAGGAACCGACCTTCTGTCGCCCCTCATACAACTACGCGTGGGAGCGGCCGACCCCGGCCAGGACTTAGCCTGTGTCAACAATGCGCCGCACATATCACTGTCTGCCGCTGAATTTCAAGAGGTTCTTGTTCAGAGTCACGGGTGACAGGCTCAGTGCAGGAAAACAATGTTGGCAGGTAGTGTGTGAGCATGTCTGAGTGACAGCGGCAGCTTCAGAGGTACAGAGGGGAAGCCTGTCGCTCTATCCCCCCATACGGCTCCACACAGGACTGGGGTGGGTGGGGGTACATGGTATGCCTGCCTTTGTGTGTAGGGTGCTTCGATCTTTGTTTGTTTTCTCTCTCTCTCTCTGTCTCTCTCTTTCTCTCTCTCTCTCTCACATACACACACACACACACACACACACACACACACACACACACACACGCTCTTGCTTTGTTTCTTTTTCTCCCTCTCTCTTTCTTTGTCTCTACCAAAAGGTTTGAGGCAGAGATGGCTGTCAGTCTTAGATGTTTCAGGTGGCATCACACACACACTCTCTCTCTCTTTTTCTCACACACACACTCACACACACACACACACACACACACACACAACCATCTCTACCACCCCTCCATGCGTTTCTTAGACTGCGTCATAGTGAGGCGAGTCTATCTGAGGCCTGTTGGAGCTAACATAGACGTAAGCCCTCACCTGTCAGGAAGATGGAGAGCAACGGGCAACAGAAGGATGGAGAGAGGGAGAGGGAGCAAGAGGGAGAGGGCAAGAGCAAAAGAGAGAGAGTGAGAGAGAAGGAGATAAGGTTTAGTGAACCCCCTCTAACATCCCCTCCCCCCACCACCACCACCACACCCCCACATCAGCAGAGGGGAAGTCAGCGTCGAGGAGTAGGGGAGGAGGGGAGAGGCCAGGCTGCTGCTGGGCAATCAGTGTGGACACGCGTCTGCTTCCCCAGTGTGGCCTGGGAGCCGGCGATAAGAGCTCAGCATGGCCGGAGGGCACGCGGTGACATTGGACTTCAGAGGCACCAGGAGGAGAGAGAGAGAGAGAGAGATGGAGGGGGGAGAGTGTTACAGGGAGAAAGGAAGGGGAGAGAGAGATGGAGAGGGAGGGAAAGAGAGAGTTCCAGAGACAGGGGAGAGAGAGATGGAGAGGGAGGGAGAGAGGGAGTTCCAGAGACAGGGAGAGAGAGATGGAGAGGGAGGGAGAGAGAGAGTTCCAGAGACAGGGGGAGAGAGATGGAGAGGGAGGGAAAGAGAGAGTTCCAGAGACAGGGAGAGAGAGTTGGAGAGCGGGACTCTTTTAAGATCAGCCCCTCGGGGCCCTCTCAGCAGCGAGTCTGTCCAGAGCCTAGTCCCAGTCACTGATTCTCATTCAAATTCATCCGGGGAGAAGGAACGACTCACCACTGAAGCTTTGCTCCCCCCTCGAAGCCAATGTCATATGCAAAAATCTGAACACATACAAATGTGTCTGTGGACACCACAAGTCCAGTTACGTTATGTATAATGGAAATGCTGTTGTGTGTTGTTGTTGTTGTTGTTGTTATTATGGTGGTGAAAGTAACGCTGTACTGGTCTTGTTTACCTGTCTGGCAGGCTGCAGGGGCATGCTGTGCGGTTTCGGAGCCGTGTGCGAGAGGGACGCAACCGACCCCTCCAAGGGCGAGTGTGTGTGCAAGAGGACCACGTGTCCGTCGGTGGTGGCCCCCGTCTGCGGCTCGGACTCCTCCACGTATTCCAACGAGTGTGAGCTGGACAAGGCACAGTGCAACATGCAGCGACGCATCAAAGTGCTGCGCAAGGGACCATGCGGTGAGTAACACTAAAAAACACACGCTAACACAGCAGTGTGTACAGAACACACACACACACAGAGCAGACATATATACGTCTACATTTATAAATACATCCACACACCCGAATGCCCTCCCACAGGCACATATACACTCTCTCTCTCGATTCCCCACGAACTTGCACAACACACACACATACACACGCACACACACACACACATACACACACACACACACACATACACACGCACACACACACACACGCACATACACACACACACAGTGACTCTGCAGCTCCCCAGGTCCACTTTGGAAACATAATGACAAATTCCAAAACCTGCACATTTGCCACTTATCATCTCCTATTAGCATATTCATAAAAATATCCTGTCTCCTTCCTCCAGACGAGGTTGGGGATCTGCCAGCCCAGTGTACTCCTTTGTGTTCTCCTGCATTTTGCCTGAATGATAAGTAATAGCTGACGTCTGTGTTGGCTTGGTCATGCTATTAAGCAGGCCCTGTGACTGCAAGCCTTGCCAGCAAGAGCAGTAATTATGTGAGCCGGTGGAACATGACGTACCGAACCTTCAAAGAGCCATAATTACCAAGCACACATGCTGAAGAAAGAGAGAGAGAGAGAGAGAGAGAGGGAGAGTTTATAAGAGAGATGGAGGAGGAGAGTAAAGGAGAGCCAGAGAGCAGGCTCTAGGTGGACAGCAGCACCAAGGAGACTGGGAGGAGTATGCACGTCTCTTTACAGCGCGAGGACTGCAAACAGTACCAGAGTTTCACGTTAGGGTTTATTTATTTTAATTTAATATACTGTGGTTTCATTCCACATCTCTCTCCTTATTTTTTTTTAAATCACTTCCGAATGACGGGCAAGGTTGAGCGGCTCTCCCTGCAATTTTCCTAATGAAATGGGCAATGTGGCGAAAAAAGAGGTTACATTTATCGCGCGGGGGCCGTGAGGCTGGGCTGGGCTGGACTGGGCTGGACTGGGCTGGGCGCCGTGCAGATAAAGGGACTGGGCAGCCATGTGAATTAAAAGCCCAGTGTGTTTAAATCACAGCTCGAGTGCGGGCCGAGCTGCAGCACACTCCCAGGCAGAGAGGGGATAAAAAGAAGAGGCACTTGCCAAGTTATGGTTCAGTAGTGCACAAACGAGAGTGAGGCAGAGGGAAAGGAGGAGAGTGTGTGAGAGAGAGAGAGAGTAGAGTGAGAGAGAGAGAGAGAGAGTGTGTATCTGATAGAGACAATGTGTGTGTGTGTGTGTGGGTGGGGGATTGATAGATACAGAAAAAAATTGGCTCCCTTTTTTAACCAGATCAAGGGAGCGTGTTCATTCTCATAATATTGGACTAGGTGCTGGGTAAACAATGTCTCCAGCTGTCGGTGGGGTGTCCACAGAAGCCTCATTTCAGGGTGGCAGTCTTGTGGAACGTGGGAACGGAGCGGGGTGTGGTGCGGCGGGCACTGAAGTGCAGTGTTGTTCCCGAGCCCGGCGCAGTCTGGCAGCCAGAGGTCGATCCGCGGATTGATCATGTGCAAAGCCATACTGGATTGAAGTGCATGGACTCCCCTGGCCATTAGAGCATTCATCTTCCTCTCTCTTTCGCTGCCATTTTCTCTCTCTCTCTTTTTCACTACCTCCTTTTCTCTCTCTCTCTCTCTCTCTCTCTCTCTCTCTATTACTATAAGCTGACTTGAGGCCAGTCATACACACCTGACCCATGGGATGACAAACAACAGCAAGTAGTAGCGTGTAAACTTTCCCCCGTTTCATAACAGGCTCTCTGACAAAGCCAGGACAGTTTGTTTCCCTGTCAGATCGTGGCCCGCCAGGATGCCAGGTAGGCAACACCGGGGCCAGGACATTTCCCAGAGAAACAGCCTGGTTCTGCGCGCCACGTCCGCTCCACTGAGGCACGACCTGGCGTGAGAGGGAGCCAAGGGCCTGAGAGCTCTATCTTTTACCTCCTCTGGCTTTTCAGAGGTGAAATCAATGCCAGTTTCTTCCCTCTCGCCACTTAAAACACTGTGCTCTTTTCATTGAGAGGTCTCTTGCTGATTTCAGTCGTCGTCATTTGGCATCTTTAAATTGACGTGATGTGATTGGAACTGCCGAGCGCCCACAGCAGCTCTCAGCCACTTTGCACGTCGGAGAGAGTTTTTGGAGACGGAGAGAGAGGCATTCTGCGTGTGTGCATCAGGGGCTAGTGCCTGGCTGTGAAAAGGTGAGAAAAGGCTCCTTTGGGCACCTTTCAAGATGTGTTGCGAAAGAAGGCCCTGCCGTGATTGAAGCGCAGGCTTTGATTCCTTATCTCTGATAGGAGCGCCCGATGCGTTAAACATGAAAAGCATTTTTTTTTTCTTCTAAACTTTTTCTTATTCCTCTTCGGTTCGCCAGCTCAGACCGTAGAGATATCTCGCGTCTTTGGAACTTCAGCTCAACAGAGTTTTCTGTGTTTAGTATGGGGGAGGGTGGTTTGTGTGTGTGTGTGTGTGTGTGTGTGTCTGTGTGGATTGGGGTGTGTACGTGGAGGGGAGAGGAGGATGCCATTGGTAACAGGGCGCTCTAGAACCAGCTGTGGCTCACAGATGGGGCCATGCCAGTTAAGCGGCTGTTAGGGCGTCGGAGAAGAGGGGGAGAGGCTGATTTATGTTCCCGGGGAGGTGCCCGCGAGGAAGGGCTCGTCGCAGGGTCCCGGCGGGGGACGTGCGGCGCAAGCTAACTCCCATTCCCCTCCCGCCAGCCGATTGTTCCCGCTGACAGGTCGTTACTCAGGCGGGGCCTCGCGGCCTCGGGTGACAAGCGCAGCGCCGATGGAGTTGGAGTTCCAGAGGGGGCCCGCCACTGTTGCTGTTACTGCTGCTGTTACTGCTGCCGCTGCTGTGCCTCTCCGGCGTCCGGCCAGGCCCTTGCCCCCTATTGTAAATGAGTTTTCTCCCCTTCTGGTGTGTGTGAGTGTGTGTGTGTGTGTGTGTGTGTGTGTGTGTGTGTGTGTGTGTGTGTGCATGTGTGTGCGCTCACCATGCTTACCTGTCCTCTCCACGAGGAACTCTATTCTCCCTCTCCCTCCTCTGGCCAGTTACCCCATCTGTCACCCCAGGTCTGCCTCTACCACCCTCACACACACACGCACACACACACTGCGCAGAGCTTACAGTAGCCCCTCCACTCCACTCATGAGCTCATCAGCGTCACAACAACGGGTTAATCTGCCGAACATAATGCTCTCTAATACATCCAAGTGCCCTGCCAATCTGCTGTCTCTGAATGGGTGCGACTGCTCCCGCTCATTGTATCATATGCGTCTGAATATCTCAATATTCCCAGGGATTATAATGAGCCTGCGTACGGCTAACATAAATCACCTGCGTATATTCTCCCAGAACATGCCTCCGGTGGCCTCTCGCTTCTCCTATTCGCCGGCTACCCCTCCAGTTTGACACCGCGCCCCTTTTTTTATCACAATTCTATTCATTCCTCTCTCCCCCCCCCTCCTCTTTAGGCATTTTCCATATCACCCCACACGTCTGTCTCTGCCCTCTCTCTCCTCCTTCCCCCCCCAACCCCCCCCCCTGACTGGCAGCGCAGCGTTGGGCTGCGCTCCACACACGCGAGACGCTCTAATCCCTTCTGCCGATGTGTGCAGATAGCTCCCCTCTGTTGAGAATGGATGGGGGCGGGGGGTGGATGGTAGTGAAAGGTGAGGTTGAAGGGTATTCATAAATAAATAATCCCTGCCTTCCTCCCCACCAGCGGCGTCTGTCCGCTGTTTGGTATGCACCTTTTATAGGGGTTTAAAACCACACACCCGTGTATGTGGGCACAAACACACACACACACACTCCCAAACACACGCAGATGCACATACGCTGTGTATGCCTCCTTACTGCAGAGTGAGGCTTGTACCCACACATTGTAATGGAGTTGGTGAATCCTATCTCGAGGCTTCATTCCCCTGTTCATCCTCTGCCATGCTGTGATACTTGTTAAAAAAAGAAAATCCTGTCTCCTCTCTCTCTCCATCTTTCTCTCTTTCTCCTTCTCTCACTCCCTCACTATCGCTTTCTTTCTTTGTTATGCTCTTCGTCCATCTTGTTGCCCCCCCATTCTGTCACTCCATCCTCTCTCTCTGTCACTCTCTCTCTCTCTCTCTCTCTCCCTCTCTCTCTGTCAATCTCTCTCTCTCTCTGCCCATCCTATCTGTCTCCTTCTTTCTCCTCAGCACATTTTCTTTACTTTCTCCCGTTTTTCTCTCCCCTTCTCCTCTTTCTTTGTTCTTCACCATCCGCCTTCCTCTCGCTCCTCATACCTCTTTCTCTCCTCTCCATCCCTCCCTCCTCCCTCCCTCCTTCTTTGCTCTGCACCTCACAAGCAGCCGTGTTTAGGGGAGATAACGCCGATTATGGCGGGGGCCTCGCACACCAAAACACCGCCGCTTTCTCAGCACCCCCCCCCCCCCAAGCCTAATGCCTAGCAGCGGCTGCGTTTTACAACTTTTTGCTCATGTATTTATGCATTTGATTGGGCTGAATAATGCATTGTTATCCCTCAGCCACCGCTGCCACACAGAAAGACCATATTGGAAATGCAACAATAGCCTGAGCCGGGGACCCACAGGGCATTCTGATATGTTTCCTATGGCAAAGAGTACATTGACAATTTAGGGGCCTATTTGTAGAGGTGTATTTCTGCCAACATATGCATAGTTTTCCTAATGAAAGTGTAGATATTATAGACAAGACAGGAATAATTGAGCTTGAGTCTGGATACTAGCTTTAGTCATCACAGACCTAAAATCAAAAGGCAAACCGAGCTACAGAGCCACAAAAACATGCTGAAATGGCAGCAGAGCAAGTGCAGTTAGCCATGGGGTAAACTCAGAACAGAAGAAAGATAGCCGTTATTGCAGTTTGTGAGAAGCTGTGTGTATGGAATAATTATTCAGTTTAGTGAATATCCGCAAAGTAAGAGTAGCTGGCTCAAAGCCAACATGCCAGCTTGTCTGCTGCTTGTCAGACTGCCTGTGGAATAGCAGTGGAAAGGCTAGCATAAACATGTATCATTACTTGGTAAATACACTAGGTAGCCAACATACTCTGGGACTATTTTTACTCAAAATCAAACCAGATACTGAATATTTGCAATTGAAGTGATCGGTAAGGTACATCGACAGTGACGACCCACCTCTGATGACTTCTTGTTTGACCTTGAAAGCATAGCTAACTACACACAGTGCCGCATGTGTCTCAGCTGGAGTCATAAACCCCTTTCTGAAAGTCCAAAATGTCAAACAAAGAGAAGGGAATTATCTTATTTACTTGGCAAGTCACTGGCATAAACAGAATAACCCAGTGCAAGATGTGCTTTGACAGGAAGGCAAATTGGTTGACGGATGACAGGTCTACCTGTAAATATGTGATGAAAGTAATTGATTGGAATCTCACACACACACAGTGGCAGCTGGTAAGTAAACCCTCAAGTTATCCAGATGGCAGAAGTAGCCGTAGCTTTTAGGCTGCAATGAAAGCTGACAGTCTGGGCACAAACCTGCAAATTGTTCTGGTCCTAAGTGAAGCCCGCAGCCTCTACAGAGGTGGCGTCGCCCCCGTCCGTCCCGGACAAGGCTCAGGTGAACGGGAGCTGAGAGTGCCGTACAGGTTCAGCTTTAGCGTTAGCTTGTTTTGTTTGTTAGCTCTAAAGCACTCTCTAAAACCATTTTCAGCCCACATCAACCATCCATTGAAGAGCCCAGCGCTGGTGAAACAATCAGTGGAGTCCTTTTGATGTGAGAGTGTGCATAGAGGACAGACTCCCTGTCCATCATGTCCTCATTCTCTTCACTGGGCTTTGCATTGTAGCCCAGTGCTGCTGTAGTTCTGTCTGCTTACTGCTAACTGAAGAAACGGATAAAATGTGTGTGTTTTTTTTCTCAAGCTTTGAATGTGTATGTTTTACTCATGTGTGTACACATCTGTGTGCTTTGGGTTTGTGTGTTTGTCTTGGTGTCATGGCCTGGTGTGTGTGTGTGTGTGTGTGTGTGTGTGTGTGTGTGTGTGTGTGTGTGTGTGTGTGGACATGTCCATGTATATGTATCTTTGTGCGACGTACTGTTTCTGTGTGTCTGTTGTGGGTTTGTGTTTTGGATATGTCTGTTGGCAGTGAGTGTGTGTATGTGTGTATGTGCACGCACACATCTGAGAGATCTCCAGAGAGAGAAAGACAGGAGAGAAAATGAGAGATGAGAGGAGGAATGTCACCTAGAAATAAATGACTGATTTTGTCTGGATTTTATCAAATCCCCTTCATATTTTACTTTGAAGTTCAGGCGTTTTGGAGGACTAGATGATACTTTGTGGCATGACTGACATTTTCTAGTAGCGAGTAGCGAGAAGCAAAATGGAGAAAGTAAACTCAGTAAAAGTGGGGAGCTTTTTTTGTTCGCCTTTAATTGCATGAATATAATTTGCACCTGGCAGCTCATCTACGCAACATAATAAAACATGTTGAGTATATTTAGGCTCCTATTCTAATTTATAACAAACCACCACCACCATCACAGGCTATGGTATTTCCATTGCGTGGATATCAAACATAACAGGCTGACCCGAAAAAACAACATGTGTGCTCTCCATGTCTGCTCTGTGTTTGTTGCCTCTTTATTTTACTGTCCTGACCCCATTGTGGCCCCCCTGCCCTCCCCCGTGTGTTTATTGGGTGGTGTGGCATGTAGTCCTAACATAAATTGTTCAATCTTTTGTACTGTAAGCACCTCCTGTTGTTATGGCTGTGTTTTACATTGGGCTTATACATGCTCGTCTGCACTCCGATTACTTTCCACCCCAGTTCTGAGAGGACGTGCCAACTGCTACATGTACTGGCACACACACACACACACACACACACACACACACACACACACACACACACACACTGCAGGCACTCGGGTTCAGCTCGCCTAGGCAAATGATGCAATGATGCAGTAGTGAGAAAAAGGTTGTGTTGTTGTACAGAAAAAATGGAGAGCGAGCGAGCAATAGAAAGTGGGAAAGAGAGAGAGGGAGAGAGAGCATGACTGAAATTCCCTCGGGGTCAACTGTGGCCATGCAGAGATTCCACTTTGAAATACTACGAGGCTGACTTGTGTTGGTGTTTGTGTCAGCTGCCACAAGTCAGGGGAGAGAGAGAGAGAGAGAGAGAGGAGAGAGGAGAGAGAGGAGAGAGAATGAAAGAGCTAAGAATGCCACAACCCTTGAGCAGAGAGAACGCACGCATTACCAGTTCTTGGGCCCCGATTTTCTGTATTCAAGGGTAACAGGGAAGCATGTAAAAGAGGAAGACAGCTGCAGTCAAACAAGCCCTTTGAAGAACTACATCAAAAGAATGAATCATCTCCCAGCTACTGGGTTGACAAGGGACGGCTGGGGGAGGGTGGGGTGGTGGTGCACTGGAGGATGTGGGTGTTCGGTAGGCTATGAGAGTGTGTGTGTGTGTGAGTGTGTGTGTGTGTGTGTGTGTGTGGTAGGGGTTGGCCCTGGTGGTTGGCTGCTGATGGTGTGTGTCAGTGCTTGTGTGTCAGTGCTCCTCCATCAGTTCTCTCCCTATCGGTTGAAGCATAGCGCAGTGGCAGACATGAGAAGCAGACAGGTGGCGAGCCCCGGTTGCCTGGTTATCCCTCTTCTTTCTCCCCCTCCTCCTCTACTCGTTGCTATGCCAGCACGGACGCCAGTCAGGTCTTCTCTTCTCTCTCTCTCTCTCTCTCTCTCTCTCTCTCTTCCACTCTCTCTATCTCCTGTGTGGTGCTCACTGACACAGTTCCCTCTCTTAGCTGAGATGAGTTTTTAATAAACCTCAGCAACAACCCGTGGGAGCACAGCAAAACACACAGCCAGGGAGCTGGAGGAGAAGCAGACATAGAATCGGTTCTTGACTCACTCTCTCACTCGCTCACCTTCGCTCTCTCTTTCCGTAACCATCACTCCGTCTCTGTGTGCATGTTTGTCTTTTACCCCCCTTTACTCTTATGTCTCTGAGCTAGGTGTGCCTTCACTCTCTCTCTCTCCCTCTCTCTCTCTCTCTCTCTGTCTCTCTCTCTCTCTCTTTCATTCTCTCTCTCTTCCACTCTTTCATATTCTCTGTGCATGCCTTATTGTGTCTCCATTACTCTGTTGTGAGTTAAATGTGCTCATATTGCAGTGTTCTTGCTCTTTCCTCTCATTATCGAAATCTCGACCGGGCAAACACTTCTGTGCCGCCGTGCTTGGGGAGAGAACTTAATTGGCTGTGAGAAACATCTCAAGCTCGCAAAATAAGTTAGCCGTAACAATACCAAAAAAGTGAGCGTTTGTGCGAGTCTGTATGTGTGTGAGTGTGAGTATATAAGAAAAATATGTATATAAATACATAAATAAATATATATTATCGCTAATTTAATCATTAACTTATTAATTGCACAATTTGCTGTGATTAATTGTGATTGATCACTTTTTTTTCTTAAGACTGAAGCTTGTAATGATGGATATTTATATGTGAAATCACTGAATTCATGTAGGATAAACACAAAAGAACTACATTTCAATTCAAATGTTAATAGCATCTTTTTAACTTTGAACACAGGTTCTCCCCTGTGAACTACAGATTTCCAATAAAACCATCAAGGCCATCAAAATTGATTGTCAGCTTGAAAGGCGTATTTGTTTAATGTGTAGCATACAGTGTGAGGGGAGTTTTATTTTGAAACAGGGATTGAAGATGAAGATGCAGATGCAGATTGAGATGAAGATGCAGAGAAGATAGATAGACTTTTGGGGTGGGAGATACCCTGGAGGGAGCTAGGTCAGCTGGTCGTAGTTAGAATGTAGGTTGGGTTAGCTGTAAGTGGAAGTACTCAATACACTTGCAAGCTTGTGCATTCAACTAAGCTCCATGCCAGGGCTACAATTTTTAATGAATTTCAAATGAGTCTGAATATATACGTATATATATATATATATATATTGACTGTAAAATAATGCTAAAGAGCACTGGCATATGTATGTGTGTGTGTGTGTGTGTGTGAGTGTGTGTGTGCTGATTCATTTGAAATTAATAAAAATACAGGAGCTACTTGGGCTTTGTTGTTATTCTAAATGTAATGGTTAAAATAGCTGGGGGCATCCAACGTACACCTGGCATGGAGCTTAGTTGAATGCACAAGCTTGCAAGTGTACTTCAGACTGTGAAATAATGCTAAAGAGCACGGAAAGTCACTGCGCTGCTGCAGATCCCAGAAGTTGTTGGCCCTCCTTGTTACGCCAGTCACATCCCTACAGGCAATTTGCCTCCTTGTCTGAGTCTGAGAGGCAGGCTTATCTCTGCTAATGCGGCGGGGAGGTAGCAGCAGCAGCAGCGGCGGCGGCCACGGCGGCAACAACAGCTAAACCGGACGGCCTCTCAGCATTCAAATCAAAGCCGCCTTTCCTCCTGCCCTGCTTGTCAACGTGCTGCGGCCCTGCGCCGTAAAAAAGAAGAAAAAAAAATGCCCCGGACTATTATTTAATGGGTTCAAGGAGTGTGAGGCGAATGCTGTTTACTGTCACAAAGCAAACAGAGCTCCGCTCCGGGAAGTGGCTCCTGCTTGTGCACGGCCTGCTTGCCCCCCCACCCCCACCCCCGATCCTCTCATATCATATCGCATTTCGGCGTTGCGCTTTTCGCTTTTTCTTGCCCGGCAGCCTCCTTTCCTCTCTCTCTCCCTGCACCTGGCACTGTCCTCTGTGTGGCACTATGGCTTCGGGAACTGAACTCAAGGCTCCAAGCCGAAAGGCAGAGGCTGATGTGTGAATATCTGTCAGATGTTTTTTTGGTGGTGATGATGACATGTCA
>NC_045155.1:14359782-14607282 GCF_900700415.2 Clupea harengus | reverse complement strand
CTAAATGTTTTGAAGAATTTGCGTCATTCGAGAGTTCCAAGGGAGAGTGGTCCGATATTGATATACAGAGAATCTAAACTGACTGACTGAGAGAGAGAGAGAGAGAGAGAGAGAGAGAGAGAGAGAGAGAGAGAGAGAGAGAGAGAAAGAGAAAGAGAGAGAGAGAGAGAGAGAGAGAGGAAGAGAGAGAGAGAGAAAGAGAGAGAGAGAAATGTACAAAACAGGAATGGGTCTCCTTACTGCATGAGTTAAATAAAATAAATAACACTGGAGCCAAAAACACTCTGCCTCAGGGTAGTGCATGTGTGTGTGTTTCTGTGCTTATTGACATCTGATCTGATGCCATTCTTGTGTACCATTGCTAAGAGACTGTGCTTGTGTACTCCACCTGAGTAGAGGCTACTTGTCACTCACTCTGAGCCGGTAAGCCATCCGCGTTCCGTTTGATAGCGACTCCCGAGTTCAGGGAGTGACAGGATTTTAGATTTGGGGCGAGAGCCAGATAATGCCGTGTCAGACCCCTCTTCGGAAGCCCCTTCTTAGAAAAACTCACACCGTATCGATCAAACGTGCATACAAGGAGGTGCCGGTGGAGCTAATAAACTTCAAGTCAGACGGGCTTCCCCTCTTGATTGACAGCTCCGGCCACATTTTTCCCTCTATAAACCCCCATCCCTATGTCCACCCCCACTACTGCTCAGAACACACCCTAAGCGCTTTGTCCTTAATACCCCTTGCCCCCCACTTCCCCTCCCCAAGCCCCCCTAAATGTCATGTGACCTCCTTTCCCCTCCCGAGTATTTATAATGTGGCTGTCAGCTTGGGTTATGATGATAAGACACGAGGACTGGGGGTGCTGCATGGATAAGGCCCTGTGAGGTTGATAAAAGCTGCCCATGTGACACGCCAGAGCTCTCGCTCTGCTACAGCCTCATGAATGTTTGAGTGTGAGGCGACACAAAGAGAGTGTTGTAGGGGCCAGGACCGCTGGGTGACAGTGACAGATATTGACTGGTGGTGTGGTGCAATGGATATGTACACACTCATACAGTATCAGTGATCAAAGAGCCTTAACATTTAGCCTACCGATTTTTAAACGCCGATATAACACACACTATAACCGTCAGAGCCTGACATAAAGTGCTGTCGATAACCCAAACACGGGAGGTTAGATGGGTTTGTCAGGGTTGCTCTGTCTGTAGTGCAGATATTGCTCCAGTTTAGTGTGTGTGTGCACATCTGTTTGTGTGTGTGTGTGTGTGTGAGTGTGCATGTGCGTGTGTGTCTGTGTGTGTGTGTGTGTGTGTGTGTGTGTCTGTGTGCGTGTGTGTGTGTGTGTGTGTGTGTGTGTGTGTGTGTGTGTGTGTGTGTATGTATGTTTACTCCCCCCAGGGTCTGACTCATATAGGTTAGATCAAATTGGAAAGCTATCGTCATACAGCCTGAATACAGTACGAGAGGAAAAGGGGGAGAAAAGAAAAACAAAAAGGAGAGATACGCCGGAGGTGACAAGGCACCCTGATTAATATGTATCATTAGCATGTTTACTTGATTAGCATCTCTGTGAGATATGACACCGCAGTGATTACTCGCAGAAACAAAAAAAAAGAAAACAACAAAAAAAAAAAAACCACAATATTAAGTTAAGCACCCATTGAACTTTTCAGAGCCGGAAGAGATGTGTAGTAACTAATGAGGCCGGTTACACGGGGGCTGAGATCTATTTAGCGCGACCCTCCGCCGAGCTGTGTGTCTATGAGGGGTGAGGAATGTAGGTCACACTGCCTCAGACGAGGCCCTCACTAGACTAGGTTACACGCCTTTGTGTGTGTGTGCGTGTGTGTGTGCGTGCGACAGTATATATATATGTGTGCTTCTTGTGTGTGTCATTGTTCAACATTAAATGTGGCGCATGTTTTTCCTTGTGCTTTCCCCCTCCCCTGCTAAGCCTGGGTTTGTTCTTCCTCCTCCTCCTCTTCCTTCTCCTCCTCCACCTTCTCCTCTTCCTCTCTGTGGCTTGTATGCTTTGATGCTTCTCTGCCCCCTGCCTCTCAGCCTCTATGTTCTACGCACAAATGTGTATGTGTGTGTATGTATGCGTGTGTGTGTGTGTGTGTGTGTGTGTGTGTGTGTGTGTGTGTGTTCTCCACATGAGAGAGGGGGGCTCATGTTGGTATTTCTCATGTTTGTCTCATGTGTGTGTTTTTCTTAAATGCCCTCTTTCATTAATTTTTTTCCCTCCCTCCCTCACTCCCTCATTTCGCCTCCAGTTCTTTCTCTCTTAGTGTCTCTTATGGTTTCAAGGTAGTCGACCTTATCTCGTCTTTTTGCGGTGCGCCCGCCGTAGACAAAACTAAGTTCCTCGTTTAAATTCATAGCGCGGCCAGGGAGAGTCCCTCGCAGCCATTACGTGGTGATAAGTGTTCCCGCGGAAACCGAGCACTGCCTCTGGGGGATTCCTCCCAGTGTAATGCTAATATTTCCACTACCCTTGCGCCTCTCTCCTACACGCTAATAAATGTTTCACCCAGAGCGAAAGCGAGAGGGTTCGTGTGTGTGTGTGTGTGTGGGTGTGTGTGTGTGTGTGTGTGTGTGTGTGTGTGTGCGTGTGTGTGTGTGTGTGTGCATGTGCACATACACTCATGTGTAAGTTATTGGCCTGGCATGGCTTGGGTAGAGATCGCCTATCTCAAGCATTAAGTCCCTCCCCTGTTGGTTGGCCGCATCCGAGTGAGAGCTGGATTGTCTAGAGTCTCGTCTGCGAGAGGGTCGGGAGCATTTACATTACTCCTTTTACAGCACTGAGATAATCCTAAAATGGAGGAGGAGGAGGAGGAGGAGGAGGAGGAGGGGGAGGAGGACGTTGGGCAGATGGAAATCTCCATATGCATGAGTGAAACATTTTCTGTATTCACATTCATGCATGTCATACATCAGTGACAACTGGGATCCATTCTGTGCCCGACACTTCATTTCGCAAAAAGCGGGTGATCACCAACCCCTGCCGAGCTGCATTTCACTTGCGGTATCGGCCAGAGTAAATGCGTGAATCCTTGGTAGCTTGTCTAAGCTGTTTTTTTTTTTTTTTAAGTCCAAGCTAATCGTGGATAGAGAAGAAGAGTGAGAGAGAGAGAGAAAAAAGAAAAGTCTTTTGAATGGGAGACAGGCGTCAGAGGTGTTTGGTGAACCCTTGGTTACGCATCTGTAGGCTTTGGGAGTGCCACCATGACAACTGCTCGGGCTGTCAGTGGTTCAAATCCCCTTTGGGGACGCTATCTCTATTTCAGAGTTCTGAGCTAATTAAAGCAGAGAAGACAGAGAATGAGGAAGAGAGAGAGTGAGAGAGAGAGAGGAATGTGTGTGAGGCGATGACAAAGCGCAGGCGTTAGGCAACACTTCACAGAACATGAGGACGCAGCCGAGGGGAAGCACTGGTGGCAGAAATACTGTGTGTGTGTGTGTGTGTGAGTGAGTTTTTCCCACCTACAGCCCTGACGTAAGGGAGCTATTTGTGTCTCCGTTCTAACGCCTGCCCCAGAATGCACTTAATCTCCCTCAATAGTCACACACAAACATATACACAAACTCATTCACACACAAACATACAAACACACACACACACACATACAAACACACACACACACACACACACACTCTTACACTCACAGGCATCCTTATTCACAGAGACACCTTCTCATTATCACCGCTTGTTTCTCAGTTCGGGTGCGGGTCGCCTTTCGTCTTCTTGCATCTGCCACACTTTTTCAATCACTCTTCCACATAGAACGAGTGAGCCACAGTTTCTTATCTTGTGCAAATGAACCCCCCGAAAACATCAAAGGCATTTTCTTCTTCCCTTCTTCGTCATCTTTGTCGTCGTCGCCTTCTTCTGATTTCCTTCTCCCTTCTTCTTCTTCTTTCCTCTCCCTCTCTCCCTCACACACCGTCAGTCCCGTCGAGGCATATGGCTGTCAGCCGTCTGCAGCTTGAGTCCTTGAAGACGCTGCGCAGACCTCCGGGATAGCAGCCCCGCTATTTCAAAGTGCTCCACTGTCTCAAAAAAATTAAAATGAGAGAGAGAGAGAGAGAGAAAGAAAGGATTCTCTCTTTTTTTACATAAAGAATATGCAAGCCATCTCAATTACCGAAACGAACGGAGCGCTTCTGGAAGTTTCAGAGCATGTGTAATCGCGTGCGCGCTTGAGATTATTTCACAGAGAACCCCTCAAGTTTTCTTCGTTTTTCTTTTTTTTTTCTTTTTCCTCCCCTTTCTCCCCTTTCTTTCTTTCTTTCGCTTGACTTCATAAATCTGGAGGATTTTTTTCCCTCCAGACTCCAGACGTGAAAAAAAAAAAATAGAAGCAGTGATGAGAAAGAAAGAACGTGTTGGAGAGAAGGGGGTTCTTTCATCTTGGGTTTGAGGAGGAGAAAACAAAAGGAGAAGGAGGGACAAAGCGTTATCGGAGTCTGCAGTTGCATTTTAGGGAGCCGGGCCCTGGGAAATGGGTCATTGAACCTTACGGAAGGCCACGCAAGCCTACTGATGAGTGTTCATCATACTCTCTCCTGCACACACAAACAAGACACACTCAGAAACACATACGCACACAGCCACACATAAATACTCACACACACACCCACACACACAGTCCCGAGCCCGAGACATTAGACGCACAGATGCAGGGAGAAGATCAGTGAGCGAAAAAAATGTCTTTGAAGCCCTTCGTTTACATATTTATGCGCCAATTCAAAGCACTTTTCACGCTTTTTTCCCTCAACACGGAAATCAATAGCCGCGTTCCGCCACTTGAGCCGAAACATTCTCATTTCAGAAAATGAGAGCCTGTCTTCTCGCCCATTCCAAGCTCCTCGGGATGTGTTAAACAGAGCCGGCACTGCTGTGCAGCTGCCGCGGTTTAGGGGTGACCGCTGCCGATATCAGCTCAAGCTTTTTTTTGTTACTCTCCTGGTTTAGAAATATAAACAAATAAAGCTTGCTTAAAATCCCTGCCCTTTAGAGTGTCCTCTGAGTTGTTAGGAAGGGGTTTGGGGAGGGGTTTGGGGGGGTTGGAGCCTTGGGAGTTCGGCTGATTTCTTGGGGATGGAGCTTGAAGAGCAGCTCCTGATGGAGCAGAACATAGAGCCGAAAGCAGGGTTCTCTGGAGAGTCTTAAGATGCAGCGAGCGCACTCCCATTACTCCCTCGCGCCGCAGTCCCCCGCAGAGCCTTGGCCCAGACCAACTCCAGCTTACTGGGGGAGTGAGGAAAGTGGTTAGACTGGGGTTATAGGTTGGGTTGAGGTTGTATGTGTATGTCTGTGTGTATGTGTATTGCGGGCTAAGGCTTGCTCACAGCAGGCATAGTACAGTGTGAATAAATCCACAATAACGCCGCACTCCAGTGAACTACTCCGCATGTCATTCGATGAGTCGCTGACAAAGGACCTGACACCAGGCGATTGTCACTCACTGCGGGTTGTCTGTCAGCCTGCCGCTGTTATTGGAAGATGGAGGTGGTGTCTGCGAGCCGCGGCATTGGTGGCGGGGTTATCGGCGGCGGCATTTGTGAATCTGCAGGGTGATTTATTCGGCAGTCACTCCCGGCGCTGCTTGGCGTTGTCGAACGCACGCCCGTGTTGGTAATGATGCCCGGGCGTTTAAGCAGAGCAGTCAGCATGATGGCGTCTAATCCCGACATAATTACAGTAATGACAGCGCGACAGGATGCGCGTGTGTGTGCGAGTGTGTGTGTGTGTGTGTGTGTATGTGTGTGGCAGGGAGCACGCGTTCCTATAAAAACGCAATGGGGGTTGGGAGAGGAGCAGAATCCTGCAACTCCCCATGTGCATATTGGCGCGCGCACACACACACACACACACACACACACACACACACACACACACACACACACTCACACACACACACACACACACACACATACACATTCATACAGTGCACCCTCATTTCCTCTCATTCAGCCAGCAAACTTCGGATCAAATGCTTTTTAGCCGTCTTTCCTCTTTTAAGCTCTTTAGAAAGTGCAGACACACAACATGCACCTTGCATTCCTGCCATGCAGGGCATACTAATGAGACCCTTTCCCTACCCTTTCTCCCTTCTGGAGATATATGTATCGGTGTGTGTGTGTGTGTGTGTGTGTTTGTGTGTGTTTGACTGGAGGGATGGGGTCATATCATCTCCTGGGGCCCTCGTTTTCACTGAGCATCGAGCATTTTGCTTACTCTACCTCGTCAGAGGGCTACGGCTAATCCCCACCATGAAGAATTTATCATGGTGGAGGGGAAGGGGCCTCAGAAGCCACGGCTCCCCAGAAACGGTGCTCCTCTTCTGGCTCCGTGCTGACCCACTTCCTCTCGCTCCCTGGCAGCCGGCAACAGCGTGGCATCTCCTTCAGACCTTGGGGCTGCTGCTAACTGCAGAGCTTAATTAAGTTCCAACACAGTGGCCAGACAGAGAGACACAGAGAGAGACTGGGAGAGCGAGAGAGATAGAGATAGAGAGAGAGGAGCCGCAGTAGCTCTTCTGATGTTCATATTTCATATCTGTCTGGCTCAAGAGCATTGGTGTTCTGAATTATTAAGCAAAGAGATCCCTTTTTCTTCTTCCAAGCTGTTTTCTCTACTCTCTCTCTCTCTTTCCCCCTCCCGCTTCTCTCTCTCTCTATCTCCCTCCCTCTTTCTTTCTCTCTCTCCCTCCCTGTGTCTCTCTATTTCTCTCTCCCTCCCTAATTTGCTCTCATTTTCTCAGTTCTCACTATCCCTAAAAAAAAACCTCTCTTCCCTCCCTCACTAAGGGAGATGTGCTTGGCAGACGCACCAGCCTGCCAGCCTGCATGGTTTCGCGCTGAGATGCAAATGGTGATATTTCAGCTGGAAGCCAAAGCCCCAGCAGCAGCGAGTGTCTCTGTTTACAGAAGTGTGACAGTCAGGTCCCTCTAGCAGAGAGCTTGGGCTTTCTGGCTAATAAACAGAACAGTCGGAAGGTCAAGACTCGCCTTGAAGCCCACCTGAGACCCAGACCTCAGTGAGCGAGCAGGGAGCGAGCAGTGAGCGAGCAGTGAGCGAGCAGTGAGCGAGCGTTCACTCTGCCCTGGCTAATGTACAAGACACTGTGAGAGGAACGGAATGGTGTATGAAGTTACAATGCCTGTGTCTCCCTTTTAACTAATGACAAACCCCAGAAAACCATCATACCTCCCCTCCCTTCTCCCCCTCCTTCATTAACTCTCTTCTACCCTCTCCGTCTCTCTTCTTTGCCCCCCCCCCCTCCCCCCTCCCCCATTCCCTTCCTTGTTTGTGTCATTGCTGACGTTCGTGCCTGTGTTTCTCTTGCTTCGGTGGCAGACCTGAACGTGCCCAGCCCGTGCGTGAAAAAGGAGTGTGAGTTCGGCGCGGTGTGCGTGGTGCAGGACGGCAAACCGGTGTGCGAGTGCCCCGAGGCGTGCCCCCAGGTGCGCGACCCCGTGTGCGGGAACGACGGCCACACCTACGGCAGCCCCTGCGAGATGCGTGCCATGGGTTGTGCCCTGGGGCGGGAGATCCGCATCCAGCACAAAGGACCCTGTGGTGAGTTCTACAAACCCCCCCCCCCCCAACACACACACACACACACACACACACACACTAACGTGGACATAAACCTACACTCATGCTCACAGAGTGGCATATGGCATATGGATATGCATGCATATTACACCGCCTCCTCACTTGCAATCACCCACCCACACACACGCCCACACACTCTCTCTCTCTCTCTCTCTCTCTCTCTCTATCTCTCTCCACCTCATTAACAAACACACACACACACACACAGTTTGCTGGTTTCTCTCACTCTTTATGAGTCTCTCTCTGTCTCTCTCTTTCCTTCTGACTTGTACACTTTCATACTTGAAACGCTTGGCTTTCAGGCTTTCTACCAAGACATTCTGAGAGTGCAATTTCAATCCCTCACTCAACCACCTCAACCCCACGACCTTTTCTGTGTGCGTGTTGTTTTTTATTTTATTTATTTTTTTAGAAGCAATGATGCACTTCGGCTTTGAAATTAAAGAGGACCACATTGCCCCAGAATAGTTGTTTTTTAGTGACTCACAGTTTACTGCCGTCATTGCCTTTGGTTCTTTGCCACTGACGGAAGCACGTGATTCATAAAACGCATTGGGTTAATCAATGGCTCTGTGGCACTCCCTCTCCTACAAAAAAAACAGGAGTCCTTTGGGTCCCCGGGGGCCATGATCTTCAAGCGAGGAGGGCAGCGCACATCCCGTTTGTGATCATCGACCACCCCCACCCCTCAGTCACAATCCATACCGCTTCGTGAAAACGGCGAGAAGCGACTCGCTGTGTTCCCACTCAAAGCCTTTGAGAAGACAGCGTGTGAGCTGTCAGGAAGTGGAGACGGAGCCTTCTGTACCGTCAGCGTTTTGCCTCGTGCATGCATACGCCATTTGTGCTTTATGGCAAAGCATCTCCAGCCGCTGCGAAATGACTCAAGGGCCCTGGCAGTCAGTGGTGTTCTCAACCCCGCGCTATTGTTTGCACTTTTGTCATGCAGTTGCTCCATGTCATCTCTTAGCTGGGGGAGAAAAAAACAGACACACTGTGTGTGTGTGTGTGTGTGTGTGTGTGTGTGTGTGTGCTGGGTTTAAAAGTTGTTCCAGTCGACAGGATTAGCGTTAGCTAAAGTCACAATAAACACATGAGGGCCTAATTTCATTGATAGGCAACGTGGCTGGCAACACACCACTCATGGCTGTAAGCTAATTTAATAACTTGGCAAAATCATTTTGCTAATTTTATTACATAAGCAAGATTCTAAGCGGAAACATTTGTGGATCAGCGCAATGCTGGGGTGTGTCCGTCTACAGACGTGGGAGTTCCCTGTAAAACTGAGTTGCTTCAAAGCAAAACATTTTTCTGTGAAACTTCTCAATGATTTCACGTCAGATAGACGTCCTGCACAAGGACCTCTGTCTCTAAACCGCTCCAATTGCGACCGGAAATTTGTTGTTTGCTCTATTTTAGAACAATTACTAAACAATTACGTTAATAAGGTATGGTCGAATCGTTGTTATTGGCTGATAAAGAATGACTTCATTGCCACATCCACTCCTTCACTAAGGGAGATGTGCTTGGCAGACGCACCAGCCTGCCAGCCTGCATGGTTTCGCGCTGAGATGCAAATGGTGATATTTCAGCTGGAAGCCAAAGCCCCAGCAGCAGCGAGTGTCTCTGTTTACAGAAGTGTGACAGTCAGGTCCCTGTAGCCTCAACCTCTTTATGCTTGATTGTGGCCTACTTTGTGTTAATGAAGTTGACATATACAGGTATCCCCGCCTATTCTCACTGCAAGGTTGCTGATGCGCATTAGCATGCTGATGCCCATTCGTGGTGCTTGTTACCCGGTGAAATTGGTGTTGGTGTTCTGTTTTAAAGTGCTGATAGAGCAGGAAACTATATGTGGGCTGTGATTTGCACGGGCACAACAGATTGTGATGTGGGTGTTGAATTGGCTAGTGTAGGTGAAACCGGGGTTGCTACATTAGTTTAATTAAATCAGTCTCATAAAATTTAATAATCATTAAATTTAGTATTTAATATTTTATAATTAAATTACTAAAACAATGAAAAGCTCTAGTTGTACCACTATGCTACAGTCTAAGTATGGTATCACAATACTATAGTACTACAATATCACTACAAAGTCTATAACACTTCATGAAACAACCAGGGAAGTGAAGGCATTTGAAGTACTTGATTGGCGGAAAATGGCTTTCAGTGGAATATTGGAACAACAACAGACAAGACAATTGTTTAAGTCTAAATAAACAATTTATTGAAGGTAACAAACAGTAATTAATGGCTAATACTAATCATATAAACAACTGAGTATAACCATGAAACAATGCACAAAGTGGAGTTGGGAATACAGAGGAGGGGGCATAAGATCCTCCTCGTCTGTGTGTGGGTGTGTGTGTGTGTGTGTGTGCGTGCGTGTACAGGTATGCGCGGTTACGCGCTAACTGGAGAAAGAGGAAGAGGCTATGCGCAAGCGCACAGGCGATAGATAGTATATGCGTGAATGAATATAGTGCGCCGGGCATCACCTAGATTGGGGGTGGTCAGCGGATGCGAATGCAGATCCGAGGCCAGCTTTGCCTGTTTTAGGCGCCGATTTAAGTTGGAGGATGGGCACAAATGCAATGAGTAGACAATGGATTCTTATCTCGAGGGTAGAATCCAGGCTATAGGCCTTTAACGCAATACAAAATGTATAAGCAGCACTTAAATCGCGATGTGTACGTGTATACGTTCAGATGGTGATTGAGGGAGTTAGAGAGAGAGATGGTGCATGCACGTTCTAACAAAATAGCAAAGTAAAAGAAAGCAAGATAATGTCACGGTTACAAACCGTGCAAACTGTGAATTACAAAGTGCGCATTTAAATCATAAATGAAATAAAACAAGGATACTTTCACACAGATATTAACACACATATAAGACTAATCTCTGCCCAGATGTCAGCCTTACTTGATTAACGCTCTTGCTCAGCGTTAAACGGTGTATTACGGAATTCCAACTGAACAACGCGGGACGCTGGTTCGGGGGAAGATGTCCGTGTCCTTCCTTAGCTCGTCAGCTGAAAACTCGTGCAGGCCTTGGTGGGCATCAGACGGTCTTGAAGGAGGTAGAAGTTATGTTCGTCGACGTGGAGAAACTAATAAGGGAAGCCGGTCGCCTTATCTTACTCAGAACACTGCTGGGCTGCAGTATAATTTTACCGGTATATCTTAGGCTGCAACTAAACGAGTCAAAGTATTTTCGTAACTTCGGCCAAAAGTTCAATACGGTTCGTTGTTGCGTGGTCCTTTGTTCTTCTTCTGCAGAGAGGGTATCTCTTAAATGAATGGTGTTTACTGTTGTAAACCCACCGCCAGAGAGACAGATATGTGGGTTTTTCGTGGTTTTAAAGGGAAAAATGCGTCACCTTATTTATCACCTTGCGGTGACCAATACCGAGTGAATGAAATGTAGATAAGAAAGTCAAAGTGATAAGAGAATTGTGGGTAATGTAGTCTATGGTAGGACATTCACTTACACTAGGCTTACATGGATTCACACATATAACATCATTATTCTCTCCACAACACAGGTTGGCATGTGCTGGGAAGGTACATTTATAGCAACAGTATGAGGCAATAATTGCTCCTGTGTTGTTCATTTCCTATCTATTCACTCTCTATTTCCCCTGTTCATTTCCGTCGGGGCAAGATCCATTTAAATAGGAATCTGTCATTAAACAAAATGGGGGGGTATTTGTGTGTGTGTGTATGTGTGGGGGGGGTGTTTGAACTCGACAAACTCAATCTGGAGTAGCCTCTTGTAGGAGGCAGGTCTGGGTGGCGCAGCCTGCAGGAGAGTCATAAACAGTGTGTATTTAATAAAAGGTGGGGTGGGAGGAGGGCTAGGCTGGCAGGTAGCGACGCTGGTGTCAGTAATGCGGCGCTATTGATGGCAGCGAGTCCCCACAGAAGCCAGCGTCAGCGGAACAGGGGCAATAAAGGGCCAGGGGCCAATGGCTAATCTGCCGCTCGAGATGGGACTGTCTTATTTGTGTCTGTTTGTACAAGGACCCATGGCTCAGACACACAGACACAGACACACACACACACACACACACACACACACCTCTCTTGCACTTCCATCCAGCTACCGTTATCACCCCACATTAATTACCCCATTTCATTCACGCCGGCCTCTGCACTCACTGGTGAAATTACAACCACAGGGGGGAGGGGGGGGGGTGTTGTGCGTGAGTAGCCGAGTGTGATCGTACATGTTTATGTGCGTGAAGGGGGGTGGGGTGATGGCAGGGGACAGGACAGGCGTGCGTGTGCTCGCGCCGTCGTATTTTTCCACTTCTTTTTTCCGCTCCGTAGCAGGCTGGCAGGAGGGAGGAAAGGAGGCAGTGCAGCGCCGTAAAAAATGGCCGTTATCTTCATAGCTCAGGTGCGGTCTGATAGCAACGGCGATGACATTTTTTTTTATGATTTTCATATATTTATTTTAATGTCTGAGTGGCGGGTGACCTTGTCTGCCTGGCTGGCGGAGGCCCCCCCTGCACTAATGGAACTGGAGCCCACTCACAGGGCCAATTCATATATATATTATTACCAGGAGATGAGAGACCAGGCATCGAGGAGAAAGAAAAAAAACATCAAGCAGAGGGAAATGATATGTGTTTGTTGCATCTGGAATATAGGTCACAGCCAAAACTGGTGAACGGCAGAGGACTAGTGAGTGGCGGGGGGGGGGGGGGATCACAGACGGGGAATGAGATCGGGAGAGAACAAGTAGGAGTTGATGAACAAGAAAAGAGGGCGCAGCGAGCGGGAGCGAGATGGAGTGGAGTTGGGCAGCCTGTGCAGCTGTTCCCCTGCGATGCTCCTACACCCCCCCCCCCCCCCCTCTCAACCCCCCTCCTGCGTTAAATGTTAAGGATCTCTCCTTGCGCTGGCTCATGGCCATGTCAGACATCACTGCTCCTAACCTCCCAGCACCAGCAATGCTCTCCAGCTCCGCACGCAGCTCCCCATCCATCAGCCTGATGGTGCTCCTCAAGGCCATTCTCCATCCTACTCCCCTTTTCTCCCCTTCTCCCATTACCCCCCGCCCCTCCCCCTTTCTCACTTTACCTCTCCCAGTCTTGGCTCTCAGTCTTTTTATATTTTTCTCCCAACACATCTTTAGCTGTGGCTTCCTCTATTTCTCTCTCTCTCCTCTCCCCCCCCCTCCTACCCCACCACTTATGTCTCCCTCCCCTTATTCATCTCTCTCTGTCTCTCTCTCTCTCCATCGCTCTCCCTCTCCCTCCCACACTCTCCCTCTTGCTCTAGCTCTTTCTGTCCCCAGGGGGAGAGGATTGTGTGTGGCAGTGCTGTTTACAGGTTGCGCTGTGGCTTTGTGTGGGTGTATTAAAGAGAGAGAAAGAGAGAGGGGAACAGAGAGAGAGAGAGAGATAGAGAGATAGAGAGAGAGAGAGAGAGAGGAGGGAAAGGGGAGAGATAGGGGGGAGCAGGTGGAAGAGATAAAGCAGCGCTGTTATCGTCTCCACAGCGCTCTGATAAAGATAGACTCAATCTGCAGTCGCCCGCCACCCCCCACCCCCACACCCCACCCCCCTTCCTGACACCTGGCCCACCAGCCAACGCTTCACTGCTGTCACCAGCGTCCGCCCACCCCGGGGGGGCAGAAGTCCTCCCAACACGCCTGCAGCTCCAGGGGCATTTCAGCTCAAAGCAGGGCCTGTGTAGGCCTCTGTAGAGTTCTCCTAGGAGAGCCTTTGAGATTGGGAAGCGGACGGGCCACTTTATTAAGGTGTAATAAACAGGTTGTTAATGGCAGCGAGGAGGGGAGATTTACGCGCGGCTTGCGTCTCCATTAGCACTAAATCAGCAGCTGTTACTGGCCGCCTTCTAATTGAAAGCGATAACGGTTTGCTCTAATGCAATCTTCCAGGTGTAATTGTCATCAAGGATTAGAAAAAAAGAGAGAGAGAGTGCAAAAGAGAGGAAAACTCACACGCCCACCGGGGTTGGAATCGCATTTTCGGTCTGTGATTAATTGCCCTCCATGAATCATTGATATCAAGCGCAGGCCACTCCGTGGGGCCAGATAGTCTTACCTACTGTGCTGATTGGATTGAATGGGAAGGCAGCTGTGTACAATGGCCGTTATTAGCACTGTAGCTGTAGGCCGTGGATTAGAGGACCCCGGACAGGAGCTAGCCAATAAACGACCAAGAGTGTTGGGTCGGGCCCCGCTCCCGACGCCATTGATCTCAATTGCAGTCTGTTCCTCCATATGACAACAGCGGAATAACATTAGGGCAGATGGCTGATGACGACCGTTTGGGAGATGAGAGAGGAGCGGAGTGGAGGGGTGCCCGTTGTGATATTTTTCACAGCTCAGCGTCACGCCACAGGACGGCTCGGCCGATCCACGGCGTTTCCTGTTCGCACGTGAGCGTGTGACTAAGGCAGGAGATGAGTTGCGGTCGCGGACAGTTTGGCGGGTGGGATTGATGGTGGGTGTTGGCACGAGCCGGAGCGGACACCGGTGGGCGGCACCGCGTTTCGGCGTGCGGGAAGATGTGACATGACGACAGAAACACTAACTCACTTCTCCCGATCGGTTTGTGTTTTTTTTTTATTGCTCACGCGTTCTATCTTTCTCTCCGTTTCAGATGAGCTGTGTGCCAACTGCTCGTTTGGCGCGATCTGTGACGGGCAGACAAGCAAATGCGTGTGCCCCACGGAGTGTGTGGACGCGCAGCAGCCTGTGTGCGGCAGCGACGGCACCACTTACGACAACGAGTGTGAGCTCAACGTCAAGGCCTGCACTGAGCAGCTCGACCTGAAGGTGGTCGCCCATGGAGAATGCAGTGAGTACACACACATGTGTACTAAAGTCACACACACACACACTTTACAAAAACATAAAGTACAATGTCAATTTTGCATGTTACACTTCATACCAGATATTATATAGTTCATACTTAGACTTAAATTAGGTTGGAACTTAAGAATTAACCCAAATGCAAACACAGAAATAAGCTCTAGACAAACACATAAGCCACACCTGAAGAGTAGTGTAGCTTTGCAATAAGTACAGTGTAGAACTATGCACACATATGTAGCAGATCGCCTGGAATGGTTTCACATGCCTTCATTGATCCATTGATCTCTGGCAACCTTGTGTGTCAACCTCTGACTGTGTGTGTGTGTGTGTGTGTGTGTTTGTTCCACCAACAACAGAGTCTTGTGGCAGCACCGTGTGTGGCTGGGGAGCCCGCTGTGTCCAGAACCAGTGCGAGTGCCCCCAGTGCCAACCGCAGCCTCAGAAGCCCATCTGTGGCAGCGACCAAGTCACCTACGACAACGACTGCGAGCTGCGCGTCGCCTCCTGCGAGCAGAAGAAGAAAATCGAGGTGCTGAAGCCCGGTGCCTGTGACGAACCAGGTGTGTGTTTGTGTGTTTTTTTTAATCCTTGGTTTAAAAAAAAGAAAAAAAGAAAAAAAATCTGTTTACTGACTCCTGCCAGCCAGCCACCAGCAGCTCTCCTCCACGCATCAGCAATTTAGTTCATACTCAGATAAATGGGCCCCTGGCACACAGCTACAGCAGGTAAATATCATATCTGTTAATCATAGAGAACCGCAGAAATGGAGAGGATAGAAAGATATAGAGATAGGGGGAAGGAAAGAGGTAAATAGGGAGAAAGAGAGGGGGAAAGAGAAAGAGAGGATGAGAGAGAGAGAGAGAGAGGGAGCGAGAGAGATCTTGGGTTCGCTTGTGCATGCATGTCCTGGAGTCTAGAGGCGGCGATGAAGATGCTCAGAATCCCCCTCTTCCCTTTGACGGCAACACAGTGGAGTCTCCCTGGGGCCCCAGTTAGTCAGAGATGGGCTCATCTTCGAGTCTGAGGAGGTGTGAAGCCACAGCAGATTGCACCTGCCTACTGAGAGAGGGGGAGGAAAAGAGATAGGGAGAAAGAGAGATGAAAGACAAAGTGCAAAGAAAATGTGCCGAAATGAAGACAAAGCTGTGACACAGGCGCAGAGAGTTGGAAAAGGAGACAAAAGGAGAGACAGAAAGTGTTATTATGAGTGAAAGATTGAGAAAGAGCAGGAGAGAACCTAATGCCATAGATAGAAATATCACTGAAATTGATCTCGGGGTTGGAAAATTATTCCCCCCCGCCCCTCCCCCGCATCCTCTCCAGAACTTTCTGTGGCGTTTCATCCTCGACCTCAGCTTGTGTGCTCTTAGCGCTACTCTCCTTGTGGTCGATTTAACCTTGTGGCATTGAGCGCACTGACCTCTCCTATGCACAGTGTAATGGTGCTGGCGCCCTGCCCTCTTTTCTTCAACCCCATATCGCTGTCTGGCTGGGGGTGGCGAAGACACACGCACACACACACACACATACACACACACCATCCTTCTGCGACTGACTCATTCTCCTGACTCGCTTGTCCACTCCATCTCATCCCATTAACTTAAGCCCACATTTTTCTTCCTTGTTTTCTTTTCATCCCACCCTCCTTCTCCTTCGTTGCCTTCTCTCCCTCGCTCTTCCATCAACACTATTGTCTCAAGCAGTGAAGGGTCAGGAGACATTGCTCTGGGAGATGCCTCGGCAGAAATAAGAGTGGATCAATACCCCTGCTCTCCCCCGGGGCCTCAGGCCTAACGCTCTCCCCCGCTCGGAGTGCGCTTTTCACAGGCCGCAGCCGGGAGCCGGCCTCAGTAGAGTGCTTGCCCTTTTGTCTGATGGACAAATGATGTCCATCTGTCTTGAGAACTGATGGAGCTTTGGTTTCCTAAATGGAATTGAGTTGTGTATGTTTTGGGTGTGGTGTGGTGTGGTGTGGTGTGGTGTGGTGTGTGTGTGTGTGTGTGTGTGTGTGTGTGTGTGTGTGTGTGGTGAGGTTGTGTTGTTTGTTCCTCTGATGCTCAAAGTGTAAAAGCTTCATTCATTGTGCTGTGCCCCATTGGTTGCTCAGTGACTGTTCATTCCTCAATAAGTATGTTGATTAATTAGGCTGTTGTCTAATGCAGTTAGTGCTGCCTGTAAGTATACAGCTACAAATTCCCAAACAAGCATAGAAGACTTAGAAGGTCTCAAATACCTCAAAAAGGCTAAAGGACAGGTATTTATACATAAAAAGCTCTCTCTATTTATATATATATATATATATATATATTTGTGTGTGTGTGTGTGTGTGTGTGTGTGTGTGTGTGTGTGTGTGTGTATATGGCTTTATATAGAACGACAGAATAAGTTGTGTCTGTTGAGTGCATGATGGATGTGGATATAGCATTGACTCCTTAGCCCAGTGGGTGTGAATTCTGTGTATGTAAACACAAGGACTCCAGTCTGTCACCAATAGCAACACACTGTTCTGTGAAATAGAATGGGCTCATCTACAGCAGGTGATTTATGTAAAAAAAACTAATACTGTGTGTGTGCAAGACAGGATGAAAGGATGCAGAAGTGGGTTAGTCGCTCTGTTTGGAGCAAACAAAAATCATCTTCATTAGTCATATACACGCATACACAAACACACACACACACACATACACACACACAAACACAAACATACACACACACACACACACACACACACACACACACACGCACACACACACACACAGACACATAAACTAGTGCGTTTCCTCAATCTTTCTCTTTATTATTTTGCTGTAATGAAAAATGACGGTATTCCCAGTGCTGGCCTTACTGGGAGAGTTTATCACCTGTTTAATTTCACGCTCGGGTAGACTTCAGCGCTGCTTCTTTTTTCTTTTTTTTTCCGTAGACACTGACAAAGTGATGAGCCCGACACCTAGGGGGAGGACCAGGCCTCCTTTAATTGAAAATGCATTCCTTAAGACTATGTGAAGCAATACCAATACGCGCCTGTCCAGTGAGGCTAGTTGGCGCCTAGCGGGTTAGCATCAGCGCCCCTATTAACAAAGACAGTGGATGGAGAGACAGAGGTGCAGATGACCGTAGATCATGGGGGGTGGGGGTGGGGGATATCGGAATGAACCAAGTGGCGGTGAGATCATCCATCACCTCTTGACTGTTTCGGGCGAACAAAACTTTCCAGAGCTTTCCAGAAGCCTGCCGTGCAGCTCGATCTCTCTTTGTGTGTAGAGACTCCATTTGGCCTAACATGCTGTCAGAGCAGACTGTCTGAAGCATGACAAATTGAAAACAAGCAAAAACAGAGAAAAAAACACAAACCCGTGTGTGTGTCGGAGGTGTGTGCCAAGGTCCGTGCGTGTGTGTGTGTGTACTGTATGTGTGTGAACTGTATGTGTGTGAGCGTGTCAGAGGGCCAGAGTGGAGTGATTGTTTTCTATTTCTTTCTTCTCTCTCTCTGTCTCACTTTTTCACTGCTGGCATATGAGAATATGGAGGTGTCTGTTGAATGTGTAAGAGTATCCACAAGGGAAAGAATATCTGTCTGTGTGTGTGTGTGTGTGTTTGTGTGCATTCGTGCTTGTGTGCATTCGTGCTTGTGTGCTTGTCTCTGTCCGTTTGTGTCTGTGTGTCTGTCTGTGTGCGTGTGTGCTGAGAGAGAGAGAGAGAAAGAGAGGGAGAGAGAGAGAGAGAGAGAGAGAGAGAGAGTAGGTGTGTCCAGCTGCGGGTGATGCCTAGTTGTGTTGACTTTCCCAGACTGTGTGTGATGGGGAAGGTCAGTATGTGTTCAGGTGAGGGGAAGCCAGCACCCTGTTATTGATAGCGAACTGCATGAAACAACCAGCGGCAGCCTGAAGGTCATCCTCTGTCTGCCTTTCCCCTTCAATATCTGTCTTCATGTTTTCCTCTTTTCCTCTCCACCCGTTACGGCCATCTCTGTCCGCCCCGGAGCGATCACCCTTTACTTTCACCTTGCCATCTCCCTTTTTTTTCCTTCAGTTAATTTGTTTATTTCCTATCTCTCTCTTTTTTGTTTTTTGTCTTTTTTCCCATTCTTCTTTTTATTCTCTCTCTCTCTCTCTCTCTCGCCACTCGCCTGTGTTTTTTGCCCTTACTCTGTGGTCTTAATTGAAATCCCTGGGCTAAATAAACTCTTGTTAAGACGTGATCGACTAAGACGAGGCAGGAAGTGCTTTGAGAATAGCTGATGTGGACGTCTACACCACCGTGGCTAATTGAAAGGTTCGTCTGCAGTGCGGGTGGCATTGACATCAAAGTACAGCAACTAATTAGACCCCTCCCCAGCCCACCAACCCCCTACTCCATACCTTCAGCCGTCATATTTATTTATTCCTTTTTTCATGTTGTTTTTTCACTTGCGCAAGCTGAATATGAATGTTACTGCCTTCACAGTGGCTAAGCACTCGTCTCTTGCCTAGCTTGCACAAAACCCCCATGGCTCAGGTGACCAGAGGTGCATTTGGCTCTTGGAAATGATTACAGTTACTGGCCGCTGGTCAGACCCTGTAAATGAGCTCTGGAAGACATTGTGTGTGTCTCTCTCTCTCTCTGTGTGTGTGCGTGTGTGTGTGTGTGTGTGTGTGTGTGTGTTGTGTGTTAGTGTGTATGTGTGTGTGTGTGTGTGTGTGTGTGTGTGTGTATGTGTGTGTGGGCGTGTGTGTGTGTAAATATCATATAAAACAGCTTCTTTGCACTTTAGCTGATCAGATGCGCTGTGCTCAGAATGCTTGATGGAGCTCCACATGCTCTCTCAGAATGAGGAATGAGGTCTGTCTGAACACCACCCGCCCACCACAACCCCTCCAGCCCCCCTAACCCTGCAGTGAGATCTCTGTCACTTGAAGTGTGCTACGTATAGTGTGTGTGTGTGTGTGTGTGTGTGTGTGTGTGTGTGTGTGTGTGTGTGTGTGTGTGTGTTTGTGCGTGTGTGTGTGTGTGTGTGTGTGTGAATAAAAGAGAGAGTAGAAGAGAGAAGCTAAAGTTTAAAGGTATATATGCTCCATGTATCTGTAGAGTTCTTGAGCCTGTGTTCAGTATGTGTGTGTGTTAGTGAGAGAGAGAGAGAGAGAGAGAGAGAGAGAGAGAGAGAGAGAGAGAGAGAGAGGGAGAGAAGGGAAAATGAAAGAGATTTGAATCCAGAGGACCAGACCCAGTCTCTGTGTAGCGCAGTGTCCCGTCAGGGGCTAATGAATTGGCTGCCCTTCCCCCTGTATCGACCACTCCGGCCTGTCCGGACACATTTTTGAGAACCCGCGTCAAGGCTCTGGGCCCCTGCTGCCTCTCTGCCCTTGGTCCGCGCCACTCCCTGGTTCATAATCTGCTTAAGGAGATGCTTTATGCTAAGTGGCACTTCCACGAGTGAACCATCGATTCCTCCATTAGGCCCAACGATGTTGCGTAACCTTTCGCATGTCAGCGGCAGAAATGAGCAAACCCACGGGCAGCTAGGAGAGATTAGGGGAGGGGAGGAGGAGGAAGAGGAGGAGGGGGCGGGTGGTCGAAGGGCCTTGTGCCTCCTTGCCTGCCTCTGACCTCGCTGCTGAGAGGCCATAGCCTCAGCTCTCAGGAGAAGATGTGGGCGTGCTTAAGCAGGAATTGACGCCATCGATCTCGGGGCTGCATCAACAACTTGTTTGCTTCCGTACGCCGAGATCCGCCGCTTGAGCTCGCCCCCTGGCCTTTCCTGCTTCCCTTCCGCTCATGTTGTGGAGAACTTCAAAGTGCAACATTAATGCATGTTGCCAGCTAATACTGCATCCCTTTCATTTTGTCTCATGCATCATACATACACTGATTTGATGTGTGGATTCCAACAGCCATATTAGTCTTCCTCAAGGTGCTGTCGTTGATTATCGTGACACTTGAGAACAGCAGGGTGTTGGAGCCGTTCCCATCAAAGAGCCTGGGTTCTCAGCTGACCAATTAATTACAAACAACTCCTTGTTTTTCTGGGGCCAGGGGCTTCTAACTAAAACAGGAGCACTGCCAAAACTTCAGTTTGGCTTGGAAGGAGAATAAAAAACTTCTCGTGTCTCAGTCACTGAAAATGTATGGCACAGGGAGGATGATCCTGGCAAGTGCGATGAGCTCAGAGAACTTTGACTTTTTCTCGCTCTGGCTCCCACCTTTCAAGGTCTCCTGTAAAGTCACTCTGACAGCTCCTTTTGCTATCGCCCTTCCTGCCTGCCTCTTTCACTTGCTCTCTCTTTCACCTCTCTCTCTCTTTCTCTCTCACCTCTCTCTCTTTCTCTCGGTCATTTCCTTCTCCTCTTTCTCAGAACCTTGTGATAATAATTACATTGTACAGAGTGTTGTGCAATTAGTGGTGCCTTCGTATCGGGCAATCGGTGTCCATTAAAAAAGCCCTTCACATTGATTTTTGCTGGTGGGCCGCCAAGCAAAGACATTTCCAGAACGTTCTTCAGCAATAATTGAAATGTAAAGTGGACCATCCTGATGGCACACAAGTTGTTGCGCTTAATATATTTGGTCAATGGCTGATCCTCTTCACGGTTGGTCATTAGCTTGTACTTCCAGCGGTGCCTTTGGTTTCATTGACACGCAGAAGGTGATGTGAATTTTAATATTTAAACTCCAGCGAGTGTAGAAGTGCTTCAGAAGACAGCCATCTCAAAAATTCTAACGATGAAAAAAAATGGTCTTCTGGAGAGTCATGAGGGGTTTTTTTCCTCATTGTTAATGGACATTGTGCTGCATTAAGATATGTTAATATATGTTTGTTTGTGTATCTTTGACTTTGTGGAGGAGGCTTTTATGCATGCAAAGAGGTATGTGTTTGGAGGAATGTGAGAGGCTGTGTTGTGGCTGTCGTCTCTTAAACATCTTTTCTTGTTTGTTTGTTTGTGTGTTTGTTTGTTTGTGTGTGTGTGTGTTTGTTTGTTTGTGTGTGTGTGCGTGTGTGTCCTTAGAATGCGGGTCTGGGGGATCTGGCTCGGGAGAGAATGGCTGCGAGCCTGACAAGTGTCGTCTCTTCGGCGGCTCGTGGGACGACGACGCAGAGGACGACCGCTGCATGTGCGAGTTCAGCTGCCTCAACGTTCCCCACAGTCCCGTAAGTCCCGGCTACCCTCCACCAACACACACACCCACACCCGTCCATCCGCGGCTCACTTAGCGCCTAATGAGTGCCCATGGCATGGGAGACCACAGTTCCGTCCCGTGCCACAGTCCACCATGTCTGTAATTAATCCCCATGATGCTGTTCTCTCTCTCTCTCTCTCTCTCTCTGTGCTATCCCTCAGGTCTGCGGCTCTGACGGCAAGACTTACGCCAACGAGTGCGAGCTGAAGAAGACCAGGTGTGAGCGCCAACAGCACATCGTCTTCCAGAACCAGGGATCCTGCACAGGTGACTGAGCACTGTTTAGCGTCTGTTCCCGTCCATTTTGTTTCAGGCAGAACGGCCATTTTCTTTCCTCTCTACTTCCATCTTTTCTTTAACTGTCTCTCTCTCTCTCGCTGTCTCTCACTTCTCTAGCTCTCTCATCTACATTTCACTACGCTATCTGGTGCCAGCCATGACAGTTATTACTGTAACAAGAGACTCTGGGGAGAAGAGAGAGAAAGCGTGCGGTGTGTGTGTGTGTGTGTGTGTGTGTGTGTGTGAGTGTGAGTGTGAGTGTGAGTGTGTGTGTGTGCTGTTGGTGCAATGGCTTTGCAAGGCACTCTGGTGCTTGTGCGACTTCAAGAGGGCCTGTGTAGTCCAGCCCAGCGCTGAGGCGCCAAGCAGAATGTGGAGAGAGGAGAGAGACTGAGTGATCAGAGCGGCGTGTGTAATTCCCCCAGGTCCAATGGAGAGAGCTTCAACTCTTTCTGGCTTCACACACGCCTCTCTCTCTCTCTCTTCTCTATCCCACTCTCTACCTCTCCCCCCTCTCTTTTTCTCTCAAGCTTCACACACCTCTCTATGTCTTTATGCCCCATTCTCTCTATATCTCTCTCTCCCCCCCCCCTCTCTCTCTCTATATCTCTCTCTCTCCCCCCCCCCCCCCTCTCTCTATATCTCTCTCCCCCCCCTCTCTCTTTTTTTCAGCTTTTTTCACTTTGGAAGCAAGTTGGCCTGGCAGTCAGACTCAGTCATGCTTCTCCACCAAGTGTAGAAAATCAATTCAGTTTGAGAAACGTACCCATAGGTGGGGGAGCAGCCTGTTCCCTGCCTGCCTGCCTCCCAACAAGCTAAAGTGCCACCGGCGTGGATTTGCCCGTTCATTAGCTATTCACCGGCTTACCTCTGGCTTTGACCCCAGCGTGACCCCACATCTCTCAGAGCAGCCACGACTCCCGATCACCTTGCCACTTAGTGCTAATTAGAAATTAGGGCTAGGTGCCCTCCGCGCAACCTTGGTCAGCTTTCTAAATGAAGTACAGAAACTATATTACTCTTCTTAATCTTACTCTCTCTCTCTCTCTCTCTCTTTTTTTTTCTTTTTATCTGACCTGGCTTGTGCAATGCTTCAAGATATATTCCCTGCTCGGTGTGCAGGAATTCCGGGCTTCAAATCAAGAATGAAAGACCGTACTTTTAAAAAAAACAATTGGCTTGGAAAAGAGAGAGGAGAGTATGAACAAGGAAGAGAAAAGTTGCTGGTTTTGAGAACCTTGCATTAGGTGCGGCGGTCGCACAGTTAAGAGAGATGTATGCAGGGGAGGGGAATACAAAGAGGGGGGCTGGAGGAATGGGGGGGGGGTTGAGAGAGAGTATGAAATTAAAAGTGCCTGTGTCATAATAGCCCCGGCACACTGAGCAGCGGATGGGAGCGTGGGGCTTAATGAACTGTGGCCACAGCCCATCTCCCACCGCGGAGAGCGACGGCGAGGAGGAGAGAGCGAGTCATCACCATTAGGGTGCGGGCCGCGTGCTGCACGCCAGCGCCCCCGTGATTTATGGAACGCTCGCCTCCAAAAACGCCCAAGCGCCAAACACAAGAGAAGAGCGATCTGCAGCCTCATGTTCCCTTTTGTGCTGCAGCCTGCTGCCAGAGAGAGAAAGAGAGAGAGAGTGAGAGAGAGAGAGAGAGACAGACAGACAAGGGGAGATAAAATGAGAGACTGGGGCAGAGAAGGATGTGATGGAAAGACAGGCTGAAAATGCCAGTGTACAGATGAGGAACTGAGCAGCTGCTTGCCGCCTCACCTCACCCTAGTACTACTGCAGAGAGCCAGCTAGCTGCAGATAACCCATTAGTCTAGAAGCTTCTTTTCTGCTGTTACACTGTAGAGAAAGTGGCCAGCACACACAGAGCTGACAAAGGGGGGATTCTTTCTCCGTCCCGTACACACACAAAAACCCTTGCACATTTGGGAGTAATACAGTCCATCTGGCATCTTCCATTCCTCTATCCCAGACAAGCGCAAATGAATTGAGGTGCATCCCCATGGGATGTGTCAAATGTCAGCCTGTTTGCAAATGCGGTAGGACCACCATTGTTTGCGTGGCGCCACTGGTAATAGCATCATTTGTCCCTTATTGTGAATTGTTGTGCGGCCGTGTAAATAGAATTGTTATCTGGAAGCCAGACAGCAGCCATAGCACCTCTGCTTTCCCCCAGTTGCTCCTTTTGTGTTTTCTCCAAATTGGATTGTTGGGGAAGATTGGGCGGCGTAATTAGTCTTTAAGAAACGCTCTCAGAATCACTCTGTTTTTTGTTTTTATTTTTTATTTCTCAGTCCTTTTTTCTGGTTTGTTTCATCCACTTCTCTCTCTCTCTCTATCTCCCTCTCTCTCCTGTAGCCTCCACCCATCCACCTGAGCTCAAGGCGCCCCAGCACTGCAGTCAGACGATTTACGGCTGCTGCGAAGACAACAAGACGGCCGCCCTTGGTGTGGGACTGGCCGGATGCCCAAGTATGCATTACATCAATATCTGGCCTGTTAGCTTGATTTCACAGTGTGAATACAAATGAATTTAAGCCAGTTTTGTAAAGAATTATTCAAAAACCAGACATGGGAAACTCCCCCCAGTCTTGTCTAATTCACAATTATAAAATGATTACACATCATAACTGCAATCAGGAGCAGAGATTCCAAATACATTATCTTACTAGGATAATACTGTGGTTCCTTAACTAGTCAGACGTGTCTTAAATATACCACCACATCTTGTGCCCTCTCTACCCATCCTCAGGCACATGCCAGTGTAACAACTACGGTTCATACGGGGGCACCTGTGACCCCACTAGTGGCCAGTGCTCCTGCAAGCCCGGTGTGGGCGGACTCAAGTGTGACCGCTGCGAGCCCGGCTTCTGGAACTTCCGTGGCATCGTCACCGAGAACATCAGCGGCTGCACACGTAAGATCCTTACATCCTTTGTCTCTCTATTTCTTTCCACCACTAACCTTTCAGTTAACCTTACATTTAGAGACTCTATATAGATCTACCAGGTGTGATCTTAACTGCATGAATGGTATGTATTCATTTGGACCCAGACAGTGCTGTTTTCTCTGGAGGAAAAAAAGCTGTTCTGATTCATTTTTCTCCACTACCTAATGGAGCACCACCACCGCAGCGCTTATATTCATCGGTGAAAACCTTGACCAGTAATTACTGCGGGTGACTCAGCTAAGCCTCTTTTATTGAGCACTGGGCAAACTGCATGCCTTCTGACAGCTGATGGGCACCTTTGCCCTGGTGCATAAGAGTCGAAAAAGACTGTCTTCTTCAGCCGGTCTGCCATTCATTCTCTTGACAGAGATTTATGTTGACAGAAGCAATTTGACAAATGCCTCTGAACTTTTGAGACCGTCAGGAAATCTATGTGCTTGTTCCGCCGCTTGACCCGATGCCTCTATCCACAAACAAACAGGCTCGAGAGAGCACAGGTGTGTGTGTGTGTGTGGGTGGGTGTGTGTGTGAGTCACCACAAAGTAGAAAAGTTTAAAAAACAAGCATTGATTCCCACTGCGGAAAGTGGTTTGTGTCTTCCCTGGGGCAGGCAGGGTGATTATACTGATCCTCTATCACCAAGCATCTCCATCACCCGGCCTGAACTCCCCCTGACCCCCACCTCCACGTCACAGGCTGGCTTTAGTGTTCTTGTCACTGTGGGGTCACCTTTAAAACACCCTTAGTGAGTGTGTGTGTGTGTGTGTGTGTGTGTGTGTGTGTGTGTGTGTGTGTGTGTGTGTGGCTGTCTGTGTGTGTGTGTGTGTGTGTGTGTGTGTGTGTGTGTGTGTGTGTGTGTGTGTGTGTGTGTGTCTGTGTGGCTGTCTGTGCGGCTGTCTGTGTGTGTCTGTGTGTGTGTGTGTGTGTGTGTGTCTGTGTGTGTGTGTCTGTGTGTGTGTGTGTCTGTGTGTGTGAGTGTGTGTGTGTGTCCATTTTCTTGTTCTGCTTGTGTACATAGCGGTAGGTGGATAGAGAGGTGTATATGGATGGACGACGGGGCTAGAAATGTGATCAACAGGATTACTGCAGCTCTGGCCATAATGAAAACCTCTACCAGGGCCAGACTAATTCCTAATTAATGTCTAACATGATTCCCTTTACCCCCTCTCTGCCCTCCCCTCTGCCCCTTCTCTCCTGTGCCCCTTACCTGCAGCCTGTAACTGTGACGCGGGCGGCTCTGTGCGGGACGACTGCGAGCAGATGTCAGGCCTGTGCTCCTGCAAGCCAGGCGTCAGGGGCATGAAGTGCAACGTGTGTCCAGACGGCAGCCGGATGGGCATGAGCGGCTGCGACAAAGGTAAGGACCTCTGACCGCCACCCGCCTTTGCCCGCCGCCTCGTGCCAACTGCTGCACCCACTGCCACCCCGAGTGGAGTGGAGAGAAGGAGATGTAAGGACAGAAAGAGGTAGCAGAAGAGAGGTGAAGAGAGAGTGATGGACAGAGAGAAAGATGGAGAGAGAGAGAGAGGGATGAACAGAGAGAAAGAGATGGAGAGAGAATGAAGGACAGAGAGAGAGTTGCAAAAAAGGGGCTGACAGAAAGGGGGGATAAAGGAAAATAGTGAGGATAGGAAAATAGGAGAGGAGTGAGAGTGAAGCTCTTCTCCGCAACTGTCAGTCTTGGCAGACAGCTCTGGCCTTTTGCTGCTATATGTTAATGGTCTCAATAGCAGTGCAGGTTTCTGTCGAGAAGCCCTTCATTTGTCTTCAGGTCAGGCAACGAAGCCGGGGGTTATGACGCCATATGTTCCCAAAACCCATTTATTTTCCATTTTGGATGCTGCTGGTTAATTACCATGTCATGGGGGTTTGAAGTATCTTTGGATGCAAGAAGAGGCTTTGTGAAGAACTATTCTCCACGGATACCCAGGGCTATTTAAAAAAAAACTCTTAAATGGATACTTAGTAGATATTGTAAGGTTTGTTGGTTAGGGCAGCTCTAAACTAGTTGTTTTGGAGAATGTCAGTGGTCAGAAAGATTTATCTTCACTTGCATAATATAGCCAACCTGACTGTTGAAGTCCCTCTGTGTTTTACCAGGGAACCTCATGCCAGGTTTAACTGCCTGAGGATAGCCAGTAAAAGCATTTCACTTTTAAATGAACTATCTCTTTAACATATCCGAGTGAAAAATGACTCCTCAAAGTCTACTGAAAACAAAGCGATGGTGAACCACTGGGAAATGCCGTTAGGCTAATTGAGCTAAATGATCGGCAGGGGCTGCGGCTCGGGGGTGCATTGCGGGCACCCTCTGTGCCAGGTTAGCGCATCCTAATCAGACGGCAGCCTGATATCGACAGGAAGTCAAGTGCCTAATGAAGTCAATAGTTTCCCTCTGCGAAGTGGAGGTGCCACCGTGGGGTCTCTCCCGGCAGATGAAAGGGCCCACATGAAAGCAGGCGAGGAGGAGGCCCACACATGCTGCCAGAGGCCCCTGAGGGGGGAGAGCCAGCCTCAGTTCTGGCCATAGGCAAAAAGAGGCCCACATGCTGCCCATCATCTGGGACGGGCTTCCTGATCCTGATCCGCCAGCTTGACGCTAATGCCTGTCTGTGGGGCGGCAGTGTTCTTAATGTGGTATGCAGGCTGGAACGGTCGGATGTGTCAAATGTCTGTGTGTGTCGTGAATGAATGAAAAGTGTTAATTGGCACTGGGTGGCACTAATAGGTTGTGTGTGTGTGTGTGTGTGTGTGTGTGTGTGTGTGTGTGTGTGTGTGTGTGTGTGTGTGTGTGTGTGTGTGTGTGTGTGTGTGTGTGTATATGTGTGTTTACATGCATTACAGGGCCAGAGGCACCTACGTCGTGTGATGAGCTGCAGTGTAAATTTGGAGCTTCCTGTATGGAGGAAAATGGACATGCCCACTGTGAGTGCCCGTCCCCTGACTGTGAAGAGAAGGACAAGACAAAGGTGAGTGTGAGACCGTTCTCTTAGACATGGCCTTAGCGTAGCCAATAGAAAACCAGTGCTGCCAGTTAGCTTGGTTGTAGCACACGTATTGGACTCCATGTGTCTCAGATGAGTTATGTTCATCTAGTTGATACAGATGCCCTTCTTCAGAAGGGCTTGTGTGTGTGTGTGTGGTGTGTGTGGAACTCTTCAGGGTTTTGAGACCTGGAATGCTGTCAGCTTGGATATGAGCCTGTGTCAGTGTGGATGTTGGAACAGGATGAATACAAAACTGTTTGTGTGTGTGTGTGTGTGTGTGTGTGTGTGTGTGTGTGTGTGTCTGTGTGTGTCTGTGTGTGTCTGTGTGTGCGTGTGCGGGTGCAGGTGTGCGGTTCTGATGGGGTGACGTACGCTGATCAGTGCCAGCTGAGGACCATCGCCTGCCGGCAGGACAAAGACATCAAGGTGCAGCACCCGGGCCAGTGCACAGGTGAGTTTACTCCCCCCTCCCACACACACACACACACACACACACACACACACACACACACACAAACACACACACACCTCCTCTCTCTTTCTCTCTCTCTCTCTGTCACTATTCCTCTCTCTTTCTCTCCCTCTTTTGCACTCTGTGATGATAAACGACCGGACTAGGGGCAGATTTCTGTCTGTTTGGGGTTTATTTGAAATGTCACACTCAGTCAGCTCAGCTCAGAGTCCCACATGTGCATCAGCCTTGAAGCGCACACACACACACACACACACACACACACACACACACACACACACACACACACACACACACACACACACACACACAAACACACACAATAACACACATGCACACATCACACACATGCAGGCACTAGGCAACTGAGAATGTCTCCATCCATCTCCCTGTCTGCTTGTGTAAATGAGGCAGGTTTTGCTGCAGATAGGCAGGGCAGGGCAAATGGGGGTGCACCCATACACGTGTGTATCTGTTTCTGCGTGTCTGTGTGAAGGGATGGGGAGGGCTACTGGGGGTGGGCTCTAACTAACAGATGCTCTCCTGTAGATAGAGAGAGCTGTGGTTTGGCCTCCGACTCCCCTGCTTGCCGAATCCCCTGGAATGGTGGAATGACATTTCGGAGTGTGATTCCCTGCACCCCTGGCGGATTAGGCAGGGTGTCTTGTGGGGTGGGTTGGTGGGTAAAGCAGAGCTGGGCTGCTCAATGGGGAACCCATCAATCCCAGCGCAGGATTTAGCTTGAGCACTCCACCGTTGGAGCTGTGAAGCTAGATGCAAAACACTGGCTGCTGGCGGGGAGATGAAGAGGTGGGGGGAAGGTATGGATGTCTCTCCCTGCTGTCATCCCCCCCACTCGCCTCCATCTCTCTCTCTCTGTCTTCCCTGCGCTGGGCATAAGGGAGGCCGAGAGGCTGGGAGAGAGGCCAGGGTCAGGGCTTTCATGTTCGGGCGTACGTGCGGAGCTCCGGTGCCAGAAGAAGGAGTGGGCGCGGAGGAGATGAGCCGTGAGGCGGGCAGGACTGGCGGCAGCCGCTGCCAGCTGCGAGTGGGGGTTGGCGCAGGGCCAGCAGCAGGTGCCACACGCCTCGGGTCTCGCTGGCTCGCGTGGCGCCTGCCAAGTTAAAATGGCAGCTCCTGCTACGCCCCTCCCTGCCACACACACACACACACACACACACACACACACACACACACACACACACACACACTCATACACATACATACATTCCTCCTCCATGCCAGGCCTCTTTTGTCAGTTGACAGATCTGAAATAGGTCAAGCGATGTGAAGGTTCTTGAGCTGTGGAATCTCAAACAGCTCTTTTGTTCCTCTGTGCACGTGTGTGTGTTCTGCGTGTGTGTTTGTGTGGACCCACATTGGCTCCAACATCAGAGGGGCATCAGCACCTAATAAAAAAAGAGATGATAGCGCCGCTGATGCTGCCGGTGCACGGCACCAATCGTAATGGCGGCCGAGCGCGTTGTGATTATCCCCCGCTGTATCCCGCCCCGCTGTAGTTATTATTGAAAATTAAGTAGAGATTGTCTGTCTGTAACCTGCTGATGGCTGGCTGCGTGCCTCGCATGTAATGCCTCGCCCCAGCCCAGACCAGCCCAGCCCAGCACTGGCCTACGCTCACTCACTCATCGCCTGGCATTTTTTTGTCTCTGTGAGCCGTGGAACAGAGTGGCAGCCTCCCCCTGGAGCTGTGCCTCTTGCCTGTGCCTGCTGCAAGGGTTGGGTGGAGGATGAGGCGGTGGTGGTGGTGGTTGGAGTTGTGGTGAGGGGGAAGGGGGTTGGGGGGGCTCGAGTCGGTGACAGCGCAGTGGCGTTTTATTAATTTCTTCCCGAGGACGCGCTCCGGCGCGGCGGGCACCGACTGCTCCTCAGCCCGCAGGTTGGGGTTAGATCACAAGCTCATTTCACGTGTGACTGGGTGGGAATTAGCAGACGCCTGCCTCCCCACAGCCTCCCGCTGATCTCATCCCACCCCCCAACCTCATCCTGCTCGCTTGTACGCTCATTCTGTACAACTCACACACACACACACACACACACACACACACACTTATGGAGAAATTAAAACAGTTCCAAGGGATATAGTGAGTGATATAATGTGTGGATGTGTTGGTGTGTGAATTTCTGGGAAGTTATGGGGAAGAGAGACTGTGTGTGTGTGTGTGTGTGTGCGTGTGTGTGCGCATGTGTATGTGTCTGTGTGTGTTACAGCGTATAGGTAAAACGACATTGCCAATACCTTATTTTTGAATATTGTTGTCATGAAGCATTGTAATCCATCATTTAGTATTTCTCAGTGTGTTTATTTATGGGTGTGTGTGTGCTTATGGGTATGGGCGTGTCTGTAAGCCCTGTATTTTTCTGTGTGTGTGTGTGTGTGTGTGTGTGTGTGTGTGTGTGTGTGTGTGTGTGTGTGTGTGAGTGAGTGTGTGAGTGTGATAGCTGCTCTGTGTGTGGCGCGGTACCTCTGTCCGCTGCAGCAGCTGATTGAGTGATCAGTTGTGTGGAAGCACATCGTTTATGAGACGCAAGGGAATACTCTCAGGTGCTCGAGCAAGCGAGAAACTTTTGGCACGAGCCAGAGTCCAGGACTTGGCACTTCCCAGCTCTCCCATACGGTGTCGTCACCTGTATGTTTGTGGCAAATTGGCAGCCAACACAGCAGCATATGGCAGGCGCAGGCTTATGCAGCAGCCGTAGCCAGAGTTCTGTCTCTCCTTTCTCTTGCCCCTTCCCCCCATTTTTCTTTCCCTTGTTCATCACTTTCTTTTCTCTCTCTCTTTCCATCTAACTTTCTTTCTCTCCTTCCACCTCTCACTATCTTTCCCTCCTCACTGCCCCTCTCCTTTTCTCTCTCTTCCCCCATTTTTCTCTTCCTCGTTCATCACTCTCTTTCTTTCTTTCTCTATCTCTCTCTCTCCTTCAACATCTCACTCCCCCTCCTTCCGCATTCCCCCTCTCTCCTTCTCTCTCTCTCTCTCTCTCTCTCTCTCTCTCTCTCTCTCTCTCTCCTCTCCTCTCTCTCGTCCTCCCACCTTAGAATGTGTGAAACAGACAAGAAAGCCATCTTAATAACTGCCTTTCAAAGATAACTACACAGTCTAGGCAAGCGAAGATGACAATGATTTCTTTTGCTCTTTCTCTCTCTGCAAAGCCTTTTTTATTTTTTTCTCGCTCTCCCCGCTCGCTCCTCAGTGTTGCAGCTTGGCTCTTGGAAAATCAAATGGAGCGTTAAACCTGATTAAGGCGAGCTTCCACCCCGCTCTCTGTGCCTCCGGTTGTCTCCTCCACATCTTTTTTTTGTATCCGCTTGTCACAGGACTCAGTTTTCAGGAGGGGTAGGAGGGCACCCTTCTCTCTCTCTCTCTCTCTCTCTCTCTCTCTCTCTCTCTTTCGCTCTCCCTCACTCTCTTTCTCTCTCTTTTGTTTATCCCTCCATCCTTCTCCTAGTCTTTCGTTCTCTCCCTGGGTGTCAACGCAACACTTGGCTCCTGAGTGACAGGTGTAGCCAAGGAGAAACTCAGTGTGCTCCACAACACACCATGATAGCATCTATGCACTTCTGGGCTGCGCTGCTCTCTTTCTCTTTCTCTCCCTCTCTTTTTCTTTATTTCTCTTTGTCTCTGGTTCCTTTCCTCTTCAGTTCCTTCAAGCCTCCACCCCCCCCCCCCCCCCCCTGATTGCTGATAAATTTCGCTTTTTCTGTAAGGTATCGAATTTCACACCTCACGGGATAATGGCTGATCAGAGGCTCGATGACTAGTATGCAATTAAAAATACCCACACTTAACTGTTATCACAACCCTAGCGAGTCACGGAGGGCTCCTCGTTACACGACCCAGCCCCTCGGGAGAGAGAACGAAGGGGGGGAAGGAAATCAGAAGTGGCAATTTCGTCACGGACGCTTGCACACATTGTCATATAATAGCCGTTGTTTGTTGCTCACCACCACCACCACCACCTCTCCTCCTCTTTCAGGTGGAGTTATTGTCCTATTTCTCGCTGCCTCCATAGTATTTGTGTGTTTGTCCCTCACAGCGAAAGCCCTTGCATACGTAATGGCGCCGTCTCCAGTGGCTGGAGCGGGGGTAGTTGAGGAGCCGGGTGGAGGGGCTTGGGGTGGTGTTGACAAGGCTGCTGCTGCTGCTGCTGCTGCTGCTGCTGGTGTAGTTGGTGCTGCCCCTGCCACAGCGGTGGAGGGGCAGACGGATTCAGGTGAGGCTCTGAAGAGCCGAGCTCGAGCGCGCGCCGCAGCTCACATCTGAGCCTGTGCCCGCGCAGCGCTGCGCTGAGCCGAGCCAAGCTGAGCGGAGCTGAGCTATCTTTGAAGCCGCAGCTAAAGCCTCCCTCTTCTGCCCCATTTATATCAATCATTCATCACTGCAGGCTCTGTCTGCCTGTGATTAAAGCCTCCCTACAGGAGGCAGCATTTGAATACGGATATATAATTCATAATTCTGCAGATACACACTCGAACTCTCAGTGCCCGAGCACGCACTCTCACACACTCTCATAACACACACACACACACACCAGCCAAACACTCACACACACAAGCTTCTTTACTTTTCACGCCTCTTGAATGCACACCTGGACTGTGACCACAGATTATTATTAGTTCTTCCCACACACTTATCTTCCCTGGCATTTCTGTTTTTGTGTGTTTCTAAACTAGACCGTTTCTAAAAGGTTTTTCCCCGCTTACATCACCCGTCTCATTAAAAAGCATAACCGGCGCATGATTAGCTTGGCCTGGCTGGAGTCTAAAATAAGGTTATCCAGCTAGGAGGTGTGCAGGTGTTTGCCTCAAATAAGCCCCTAAGCAAGACGAGCGACACGTGAGATGTGAGATGGGAGAGAGCCCTGGCCCGATGTTTTCTGTGTTGACGAGCCGATGCTAATCTTTTTAGCGTTCAGTATAGTGTTAAGGATTAGGGAGCCCTTCAGGGAGACATGCTGAGCATCAAGCTGTATTTCAGACCAGAAAAAAACCTGGGGGTATTAGAGAAAGGAGGGGAGGGAGGCTTGGGGGGAAAGGTAGAGGTGGAGAGACAGTAAGGATTTAGGGGAGATATTTACTGTGGGAGGGTGGGGTTGGAGGTGGACATTTTCATCTTTGCTTACCCATCCTCCATTGCTTGCTCTCCCTCCCCTCCTTCCCGTCCAGAACTCATCTCAGAGTTGACCGCCAGATCCACCACCCCCCCAACCATCCCTCCCACCGCCCACGCCAAGGTCACCCCGCCGCGCCATGGCGTTACCACCACCACCAATGCTGCCACCGCTGTCACCGCCACCTCGCCCTCGGAGCCGGGCAGCATCGTCCACGCCCTGCCGCCCCCCAGAACCACCGAGACAGTGGGCACCACGGCCGGCTTCACCACCCACAGCCCCACCACCACCCACCTCCAGCCTGCCCACTCCACCACCCCATCCTCAGACGACGGTGCCCCCAGCACCACCATCCGCGCAAGCGTGCCGATCTTCGAGGAGTCAGGCAGCGGGCAGTCCAGCGGCGACGACGAGGACGATGGCAGCGCCGCTACAGAGGAGGCAAGCGGAGAGGCGGATCCAGTCGGTAAATTTTTCGCCCCATTCACAGTTCACTACATTTCCCACAAACCCTCTTCACACCCATGTACTTTCAGCCTGTCAAGTCGAGATGAAGTCAAAGGGAGACTTCTGTGTACATGTACATATGTATAGCTGAAAATAATGTTTTTCCGTTTCATTTTTATCTAACCACAAGGGAAGGTGACTTCAAAAAACACTATTCTTGCTGTTGTTATATTTATATGTTTGCATTTCAATGAACCTGTTTTGACTCTGACATGTGACCTCAAGTTTCCATAATTTAATTATTATTCAGTTCATCCCAAACAAAGCTTAATGTAATATGTTAATACCGCGCTGGAGGTGTACTGTGGCAGGGTAAGGGATTTGAAATGCAGGCTGTGTTGGCAGCTCAGCCTGCTGTCTTAGAGGCGGGTGTTTTGCTCAGCACACTCCGTACGAGGACAGCATCCCTGAGCGGCACAAGGCCCCATTTAGATGCAGGATACTGTCCCAAATTACAGGCTTTGTCTGAAGGTCTGTTGATTTGTCTCCCTGGCCAAATCCCCACTGCTCGCTTGTCTTTTCGTTTTGTTTTTTTCTCAATGTCTTCCTCTGTCCAGTGAGTGAAGCACACTTATACACAAACGCACGCAAACACAAACACACTCCCATGCACATAAGCACACACTGACACACTCACTCACACACACACACACACACACACACACACACACACACACACACACACACACATATATATATATATAAATACAAACACACACAAGTACACATGAACGTTCACATTCATACAGGCAGTCCCACACAGCACTCACCATTTTCAATCAGTCCTTCTTTAGCGTGCTATTGCTCTCTGACCTGGGTGGCAGCTAATAGCACGGTTCAACTGCCAGAATTGATGGAACAGAGCAAGGCCCTGCCACCGACTCTTCCGCTCAGATTTATACTTGTGTCAGCGGCCAACCGGCTCTTTTCTTGATGCGCAGCACACGTGTCCCGCTGTCCAAGGAGACCCGGTGTCCCGTGGGGAGGGGGATCGGGGGAGGCTGTTTGATCGCTATGGCCCCCCCTCTAACTCCCCGACCTCGCCCCACCTCGTCCTCCATTCCCAGTCCCGAGGGAACAATCGAATCTCGTGGCAGACTGCTACAAGAACGTCACATGCAGAACCTTTGCTCGTTAATCTGAGCCCGTGCTGAGGGGTTTAGGGGTGCGGAGGGTTTGTGGGCGGGGGGGGGTGGGTGGCGGCTGGAGTGGGACAGATGCACAGGAGATGCCTCTGCGTCATCTCAGCCAACAGTCATTTTCTAGCACACGGCGCTTGCCAGTTCTCTCATGGTCAGAGAGTCCTTGAAGTTGGCCTCTGATGTGTTTACGACTGGCTTAACGGGCAGGAGTTGTTTTCTCAACGATCTGTCCTAATCTCACGCAGCCACCAGCTTGCTGGACTTTCAAAAAGGAGAAAGGCTATAGCACACTCTCTCACACACAACAAACACACCCCAAAAAAAAAAAAAAAAAGAAAATTGAAAGAGTGCGGGCGAGAGTGAGAGAGAGAGACCACAGGGAGAAGGGAAAAGAGCTTAGAGATGCAGCAATACACGGTGAGTGTTTGGACATGATAATGATAACAGAGATTCACTGAAACGAACAGCCAAAGATTGCGGTTCCTAATCAATAAAACCAAGATTCTCAATTTAAAACCCTCCACATGTTTATAGCGACACTCTCCTCAGGAATAAAAAGAAAAGAAAAAAAAGAAAAAAGAAAAATAATCGATGGTACTGCTCACCCAGCAATATCCAGTAGACGGGTCTTCCGTCTGTGGCAGATAACGCAAACAGGTGTCGGCCATTTTTTTTCCCCATCTCTGCCGCCCACAATCCCATCCATGAATCAAACCATGCATGGCTCGCAAGTCCGGCACATCACTCAGTAGGGAGAAACAATTACTGTTGGAGAGATCAAGTGATTTAAGGCAAGAGAGAATACAGACAATGTACAGACCCTATGTAAACAGAAAGCTGGTGCAGGGACATTGGCCACGGGCCCCTGTGAGGGATGTTGTTGTGTGGGGAACCTGGTGAAGATCTCGCTCTCTTCCCCCCCTGCCCCTGTCAGACCCCACAGCAGCGGTGACCACCATGCCCCCGCCGGAGGAGCGCTCGTCCTGCGACAACACCCCCTTCGGTTGCTGCCCCGACAGCAGGACCGCAGCCAGCAGCCCTGAGGGCTCCAACTGCCCCTGTAAGTACCCCTGGCTCCGCAGCAGCATGCTCTGCCGCACACACTCACTCCACACCATGTGGACATACACACACACACGCACACACACATATACAGAATTAGTGCCCTCTCACTTGTGTGTTTCACTCAAATCTCAAACATGAACATACGCATGCCGCAATGCACATGTACATATACAATCTCAAAGACACACGCACGCCCAGACACACATATTCTTACACACACACACACACACACTTACAAAAGGCTTCAATACCTAATACAACAGAACAAGCAGGCATAATAGCCCCAGTCAGCTGGGAAAGCATAGAGAAAGCCCCCCCCCCCCCCCCCCCACCTCTCTCTGCCCACTCCCAGCTATTGTTTGTTTGTTTTTGGACCTCCATTAGAGTTCCAGGGGGGTGGCGTTGGTGAAAACCCACAGTGGAGCAAATGCACATAAACACTGAGCCTCCCTCTGGGCTCCGATCCAGCCTCAGTGAATCACCTGGGTTCTGGGGAGAAAGGAAAGCAGAGAGTGCATGTTTGGCCACGGCTGCTTTAGATAGACTGGCTGGCAGCTTATGTACTATGCCTTTACAGACTGCAGATCACCTTCTCTCTCTCTCTCTCTCTCTCTCTCTCCCTCTCTTACTCTTATCCCCTCTTTCCCTCTTTCTTCTCCCCCACTATCCCTTCCTCATCACGTCCCCATCTGTTTTTTTTCTCTCTCTTTATCAAGGGTAGGAATTAAAGTCAATGGGAAATAATCAATATGTTTCACGCCAACAAAGAGGTGGCAGATGTTCTCTCTAGCCGGAATAGAAAACGACAGGTCAAGTGTTAGCGTCGCTCCACATATCCATCACAGGGTTCGCTGCCGTTTGCGGCCCCCTATTGATGATGTGTCACGTCCGCTCCGGGGCAAAGGCGCTAATGTCCGGTTTGTTTGGTATTGGTTGACGGCATTAAGTCACCGGCCGCTCTTAAAGAACAAGGTGCTGCATCTCAAGATGTCTGTCTAAGAGGTGGGGGAAATTATGGCCCTTTTAGTTTACTCTCCTGGGTGCCTAGCGACTTGCAGAGAGGCCCTGTCGATTTACAGTTATTATAAAACATAAACCTTTCTCTTTGAGCTGTAATGTGCTCTGCAAAGACTTTTTGGGAGGCTAGCATTATTCCCCCAAAATAAAACACCTTTTCCAGTGGTACATTGAACACTGAGGGATTAATGTGCAGCTATGATACTCTCAATTAGCTTTTGTTACATTCTTTTGTAAAATTAGGTTTGAGTTGTTCGGGACATTGTCTCACTGTAGCAAAGTTAGCAGTCAGCACTTCCTTTGTCACTCCAGAGGGTGCCTGGATGTGACAATATGAGCTTTTTCAAAAGATCAAATTCTCTTGCGGTTAATTTTCCCTCCTAAATGTGACATTTTTATTTCAGTCAGTCAGTCAGTGGCATGCTAGTAGCAAGCAGAATAAGATAAAGACAGACTTCCAGTATAACCAGTATTTAATGGGTGGCCTATTGTGTGAATGAAGCCTGAGTGACTGGCAGAAAATTTTGCATTTTCATTTAAGCTAGTAGAGTCACCCCTCCACCCCAGCCCCATTCAGGCATGGTTGCCTGGGGAAATGACTATCCTCAGATGTCTATGATTTACAATTTGATCGGTTCAAACTCCTTCCTTTCTTTTTTTCCCACTCTTTTTCCTTTCCCACCCTCCGCCCCCGACACCCCATATTTGCTTCTTTTTAAAGTTCCATCAGATATGAAGTGTGTGATGTGTGTCTGGGTGACGAAAAAAAAGGGGGGGGGAGGCCTTATCATGCAATTTTAACCAGTCCCTGTCAGTCACCGGTACCCAGAATTAGGAGACAATTACGGCTATCTTTCACGATAATCATACAAGTGCTCTTCCCAGTTGCAGCCGAGCGGAGCGCCGTGATTGATTTGGGCAATTTGTTCGGCTGATTATGAGCCGCGTGAAACCCGGCATCAGCAGCGGGCGTCTCGCTCTCCTCTCCACCACACCGCACCACGGCGGGCCGCTCCACACCGTGCCTACCCGGCTTCCTTAATTTATTATTTATATGCGAGCTGCCATCACTCACAATTGCCGAGTTCAGATTTGCCCTCTCCTTGTCTCCCTCGCTTTTTTTTTTCTTCTCTTTCTTTATTTGCTTCACTGACACCAACCCCCGCCCCCCCCCCCCCCCCTTCTTCAGCTCTCTTTCTCGCTGTCTCTTTCTCTCCATTGCCCTTATAACTGCCAGTGCAAATTGTAAGAAATGGCTGCAATAACCTTAAGAGATGACTAGCATAAAATCAGCTCAGTGAAACAGAGCCTCGCGACTTGTGAGAGGGCCTTTTAATTTGCTCTAATGTGTCGTCTGCTTGTGTTACTCGCTCGTATAAAACTGTGAGTGTGTATCTGTGCCGTGAGCATGTGCGTCATGTGAGTGTGTGTTTGTTATCACATGCCTGATGTCTGCTAACGGATTTCTCTCTACTCCAGTCCTCCAGGCCTCTGTTAGCTCTTGGGAAGAGCCCCGGTCTGGTAAACTCCAGCCCATTCCACACTCTCGTCCATGTGCTCCCCCCACCCTCCCCCACCTGCCTAAACACCACCACCACCACCACCACCACCACCACCACACACACACACACCTCCTCTGTGCTCTTCTTCCACCTCCACCACAGAGAAGCCCTACCCCTGCCCTACCCCTGCCCTTACCCCTGCCCTTCCTCCTGCCCTACCACACACACCACCACCACCACCACCAACCCTGGCTAACAATAACACTACACTGGCTCCATCACTAACTACACAACTGGCACCACGTTAACTCTCCCACTTTCTGAATGAGCAGGGTGTTTTGTGTGTGTGTGTGTGTGTGTGTGTGTGTGTCTGTACAGTTTTTATGTGTGCGTGCTTTTAAAATGTGAATGTGAGAGTGTCACATGACTGCAGGATAAATAAAATGTGTTTGTCCCCGCGCAGCCACCATGAGGTTCAACGGGTTCCTGCATCTGGACCAGGTGGAAGGCCAGGAAGTGTTCTACACACCCGAGATGGAGGACCCCAAGTCTGAGCTGTTCGGGGAAACAGCCAGAAGCATTGAGAGTGCTGTGAGTCATTTCTAGACATATACCCACACACAAACACCCTCATACATATAATTTCTGTCTCCCTGTATGAATGAATATATACAAATATATCTGGAATTGGTTCTGACTTGCTATTCACAAAAAAAAAGATAGATAGGTATATAATTTGAAGTAATAGGATTTTTCCTCCTAATTTCAAAGAAGTCTCCCCATAAATCCAGCTGGTTCACATGGGGCCTCTGTCCTGCGGACATTCGTTCTAACCATGCTGATTTAGCTGATTAGCTAATGGCTTGAATCAAGCCAGGTAATTAATTAGCTGAATAAGAAGAAGCAAAGCCTGCTGGGAGTTGCTGCCCGCAGGACACTGGCCTTTCAGGCCTTTGATTGGGCCCCCGTCGAGAACGTCATTGGTAGCCCTCATTCTGCACAGTGGTTTCCATTTGTAACAAATGGCATAAGCCAGTACAAGATAACCTCAAAGCCAACAATTTATTTCTGATAATACCTGTAAATTCTTTGTTGTTTTGGAGAATTTGCAGAATGTAGTTGGCCAATATTTTTCCCCCTGTTTATTCTCCTCTTCTCTATTTTGAGTGCACAGCGCGTTTTTGGCACTCGCATTTCCCTGTCTGCGAACCCAAGGGCAGAGTGTTAATGAGACCCACATAGCACGCTAATGTAAGAGTGGTGTGGTGACCGAGATTTGAGGCGAGACGCGCTGCGCGTGGAGTGAGTCTGTAATAAGCCCTTTCTGGGGGTGTGGGTTTCTGTGTGAGTGTGTGTGTGTCAGCGGGGCCCCTCTCCAGAGGAGCGGGCAGACCGAACCCAGAGACCCCCTCGCTTAACCGTGGCTGCCACCACCGCTGTCACCATCGAGAGGGAACGGGGGCAGGAGAGGCATGGGGCCAGCCGTGGAAACGGTGTCAGAGGCCTCCGGCGAGTTCTTATCCAGAGCCTCTGAACCCGACTGCAGCGAGCCATGTATCACCAGATAGCAAAGTTACCCCCCCTCGCTTCCCATCCCACTCCATCCCTCCATCTCTCCCTCCCTCTTCCCTTTCTTTGTCACACTTTTTCTTATCTCCAACCTTTTCGCTCCTTCCCTTCAGCCCCTCCCTGTCTTCACTCTGAGCCTTTAAATCTTTCCCTCTCTCTCGGTCCATCTCTTTCTTCCTCTCCATCATTCCTTCAATCCATTGTCTCCTCTCATTTTTCCTCTCTTTGTCCTTTTTTCCGTCCCTGCACCCCCCCAGGCCGTGCTCGCTAGACTGTGTGTAAATAGTGCCAGAGGAAGGGCTGGTTTCTGGGTCAGTGTGCCCGTTGGGGTGTACTGTAGCTCGGGCTCAGCTTTCTAATAATGCTGGCAGGCATGCGGAGGATGCTGGTGCGGAGGGAGAGGTGGTGGTGGTGGTGTGTGTGGTTGGGGGGGGTGGAGAGGAAGTGATTGTGTTTGGCTCCTGCGTTCTGCCCTTCTCGCTCTGCCCAGCAGGGGTCCCCGTGGTGTGTGTGCGCAAAGGCGCAGCCAAGAGGCAAAAACCTATTATCCTTTTTAAAATTATATATGTGTGTCTGTCTGTGTGTGTGTGTGTGTGTGTGTGTGTGTGTGTGTGTGTGTGTGTGTGTGTGATTTTTGTGTGATTTTTTTATTGTCCCTTTTTTTTCATTTTCCTTTGCCGCTCTCTACCCTTAATCTAAAGTACTTTTCCTGGGTGAGGAGGCAGGGGATAAGGGTGTCTTTCTCCCTCTCTACCCCCCCCCACCTCTTCGCCAACCCACCACCACCACCCTGCTAGGCTGACTTATTGAAAAAGAGGCCCCCCAGGGGGTGGAATCTAACAGAAAGGCATGCTCGTTCAAGCGCACTCGAGGTTAGCTATAGGGGGGGTGTGCCATTTGATTGAACATGAACTAAAAAGACGGGCCACTAGTCTTTTCCCTCAGTCGTGACCGCCGCGCCGCGGCTGCAAAGAGTGGAGTGCTGGTGCGCGGGAGGCGGGGAGTTTTTGTTTGGTGCAAATGACATGCTTCACTCTGAAAGCCTTGCATGTGTGCCTCCTCTTGATTAGTTCCAGTAGTGACTCAGGCGTCTATGGCTTATTTGGCAAGCAGGCCTGGAAGAGCACATGTTTCTACACACACAAATACACACACGCACACACACACACAAAAACAAACACTTGCGCACACACATACACCTCCAATGAAATACAGAGACACACACAAACATGTTTAGGGGCAAATATACACAGAATGCTCCCTTGGAATCTCGACTGCTCGTGGAAGAATGTCATGGCAACCTGACATTTACGGCTGCTTTGGAAACTGTGTTCCTGTAATTACTCGTGCGCCACTCTAAAATGTCAATTTGCGCACGGCAGCCCGGTGGGATTCCACCCTCCTCTCGGCGGTGCTCGCTTTTGCCCGTTCTTCCGTGAGGGATAAACGTGTCCTTAACTAAAGCGCCACACCAGGCTTATTGTCTCACTGATTCCACTGATTGTCTTACTCGCTTCCCCCTCCTCCCTCTGCCCATCACAGCTCAACGAGTTGTTCCGAAAGTCCGAGGTGCAGAAGGACTTCAAGAGCGTGCGGGTGCAAAACCTGGCCCCCAGCAACTCCATCTTGGCCTTCATTGAGGCTCACTTTGACCCAGGTATGGGGACATTCCACACTGTTTTCCCTCATATGGTTGACATAGGTTAGTTATACACTCAGCTATTATAGAGGGACAATATAAAGCACTGTTGAGTTATATCACATGATATGGGGACACTCCTGTAGCAGCCTATAACATAACAAGACTGCTCGCCATACATACACTTGCTATAGAATAGTCATAGAGTCTGTATAAAGCGCTGAGTTATATAACATGAAAGCAGTGTTTCATATCCATCATCTACATAGTTTGGCTTCCATTTACATTTTAGATGGGACATAATTACATTTCATCATAGAGTCATTATTCAAAACAGCAGCCTTGAAAGTGAAGAACAAGGCTAGCACTTTCCTGTGCTTCTGCTTTACTGTGGGGGCTTGTACAGAGTGAAAGCTTGTTTAAGTGTCTGCTTTGTCTGTGAGTATGTGTGTGGGGGGGGGGGGGGGTTGGGGTTGGTGATGTGGGTGGGTAGGGATGTGTGGTTGGCGCCTTTCCTTAGCTCAGCCGCCACATTTCGGCACCATCCCTCTGTGTGCCATTAACTCTCGGCTGAATGGCGAATAAAAACCTCTTGCAGCAGTCGCCTTTTATTGGCTCCATTCAGCGTCTTTTATTTCAGCCCGAGAGCGGCTGTCATAAAGCCCGTCTGGGGGCCGCCCTGTAACAGGACCATCTGCGGAGGCCGCGGGAGAGCTTCTCCGAACGCTCCAAACGCAGGGCTCCTTTAACGCACGTTTGCGGAGGACAAGCGCTCCCCATAGTCTTGAGACAGACGTTTTTGGCCTTGTTCGGTTTATGGCTGCAATCGTACTGGGGAGCGGGGGGGCTCCTATGATGTGTGGGGATTGTGTGGCGGGGGATTGTTAATGTGATGATGTGTGTGTGTGTGTGTGGCAGACACCAGGTTCAGGGTGGAGGACATCGAGGGGTCCCTGCTGAAGCAGCTGAAGGCAGCACGCGAGCCTGGCATTGTGGTGAAGAAGCCAGAGGAGGACAACATCAGCTTCTCAAATTACGGTAATCTGTCGTCCATCTCTGGTGCCAGGCTAATGGATGTGAGCGCTGTTTTTCCAATCCGTGAAACGAGCGCAGCCGGAGATTTTTTGAAAGCTGAAATGTGGTGTATTAACAAGCATTTCAGCACTCATTTTCCTCGTTTGTTCTCTCTCTCTCTTCCTCTCTCTCGTTTTTCTCTGTTTCCCTCCGTCCATCAGGCCTCTCAACTCTCCCCTACTTCACCACTACCACAACCACAGTTGCCGCGGCGACCACACCCACCACCACCACCACCACCATGATGCCCCCCTCTGCCGGCTTCACAACACGGCCCCTACCCGCCACCCGACGCCCCTACCCTGGCCGCCGAGCCACCACGGCGGCCCCCAAGGTCAACACCCAGCGCCTGGCCACCACCGCTCCTCCAGCCCCCGCCACCACCAAGACCACGCTCCTGCGCACCAGGCCCGTGTCACACGCCAAACCCCAGAAAGCCTGCGACTCCCAGCCCTGCTGGCACGGGGGTACGTGCGAGGACGACGGCAACGACTTCACCTGCATCTGCCCCGCCGGCCGTGGAGGGGCCGTCTGTGAGAAAGGTGAGGAAAAGCATCTCAGGGCATAGAGCACTTGGTCTCTTTTTCTCCCTCTCTCTTTCTCTCTCTCTCTCTCTCTCTCTCCTTGTCTCTTGCCTCCTCCTCTTTCTCTCTTATTTCCTTTGCCCTAGCTGTCTCTGAGACACAGTGGAGAAGTGTGGCTGTAAATCTCAGTGGATTACCTTTCCAGAGAGCTAATGCTTTCTAAAGCCCCACAGCACAATCCCTCCCGGGTAAAAAAAAAAAACACGCTCCCCCCCTCCACGCTATTGCTCACGGTTTACAAACACTTCACTCTTTACGGCTGTTTGCGAGAAAACAGTGAATACAAATGCCAATGTTACACACTGACAACAAATCCTATACATCCCCTACTTCGGCACGATACACGGTATCACGCATCCCTTCAGCGAGTTATTGAAAAACAACACACGGCTCTGAAAAGACACCCTGGCGTTTTTGAATGGAATCCCATTTTCTCTCGGTTTTCTTTTCTCTTTCTTTCTTTTTTTTCCTCTTCTCACCGTGGCTCAGATGAGAAGCTACCTCTTGCAGCTGCGTCGAATTATAATTGACACTAATTACTTTGATGAATATTAGCCAGCGAAGAAGTCTCTCAGCGTGAGGAGGGGGAAAATAGTGTCTAATTGAAGGCTCAACTGGAGCCCTGCAACCCTCCCCCTGATCAATGAGGACATTAAAAGAAGAGTATAGGGGAGAGTGGGGGCTTCATCAGGGAGCCATTCACCGGAAGCCAGGGGCGAGGAGACACCCGTGGATGCCGGTGGAGGGAGAGAAAGAGAGCAGGCGCAGGAAAAGGATAACTGCTAGGAGTGCGATCAGTCCAAAGAGACTATGCCGCAATCAAGGAGATGTGAGCCAATCATTGTCTGAATGCCCCTGTGGTGCCCAATTTACACACAGTTTGATTGCATACACACGCACACACACACACACACACACACATACATACACACACACACACACACATTCGCTCACACCATCTCGTACACACATACACACATGCACACAAGTCTGCTGAGACATTTTCTGTTGAGTAATACATATATTTATGAATTTCACACAGTTTAGTCTCTGACACACAGGCACAGACTCAATCACTCAGGAAAACACACACGCATACGCATACTCACTCCCTCACTCACTCGCTCGCTCGCTCACACACACTCTGCCTACTGAGACCCTTCTGCAGAGCGGTACATAAACAGTATTTGTGATATGCTCCCCAAATCCCTTCAGTTATTTTACAATCAGAGCCCTTTTTGAGCGTGGATTGAATGGATCTGTGAGATGTGTTTATGTAATGCTCTAGCCTCTCCCTACGCCCTCTCTCCCACAGTGATCAAGTACTACATACCAGCCTTCGGAGGCAAGTCCTACTTGGCCTTCCCCACCATGAAGGCGTACCACACAGTGCGCATCGCCATGGAGTTCCGGGCCTCGGAGATGACGGGCATCCTGCTGTTCAACAGCCAGGTTGACAAGAAGGACTTCCTGTCCCTGGCGCTGGTGAACGGCAAAGTGGAGCTCAGGTGGGTCACAGACAAGCGCCCAGAGACATCTCGGAGCACCTAGCACTCCTTTAGCTGGGAGACAGCTGTTGTTGTTTGGCAAATAGCTATGAATTCTAGCAGAACATCATTCTGTCCGTTTCGTGAACCACTTCTCCACAGGTCTTCTACAGAAGACTTCTATATTTCTCCACATGATGTAGCACTGATAACCCGTTACACCCCTCCTCTGGTTCTCTCACAGGTTCAACACGGGCTCTGGCACCTGCACGGTGGTCAGTAAGGTGCTGGTCACGCCCGGCCGCTGGCACCAGCTGGTGGTGACTCGTACCCGCCGCAACGCCATGCTGAGCGTGGACAGCGAGCCCCTCGTCGAGGGACAGAGCCCGCCGGGCACAGATGGCCTCAACCTCGACACGGACCTGTTCATCGGGGGCACACCAGAGGAGATGGCACAAGAGTAAGAAGCCTGTCTGTGTGTGTTTGTGTGTGTGTGTGTGTGTGTGTGTGTGTACGTGTTTGTGTGTTTGTGTGTTTGTGTGTGTGTGTGTGTGTGTGTGTGTGTGTGTGTGTGTGTGTGTGTGTGTGTGTGTGTGTGTGTGTGTGTGTGTGCGTATGTGTATGTGTGTGTGATTGTATTTTAGTGCGTGTTGACTTTGTAGTACTTTAGGGTATGAGTGTGTATTTGCTTCGTCTGGGTCCTGCATTCGCGCATGCGCTCGTGCGTGTGTGTCTGTGCACGTGTCAACGAGCTCTGCTATCTCCTCAGCCGCCAGCGACCGCCAGAAGATAATGTCAGCCACTCAAATTAGGCGTGATTGGGGGAGTGAGCTGAATCATAAAATATGTCACCTGTCTGCACTCTGCCTCAACTCAAAAGGTGGCTCGAAGACATTTTCCGTAATAAGACTTAATGGGAACAGACAAAAGTCTGTGCAAGATAATCGCCGTCAATCAGAGGTGCCATTAAACGACACCAGGCCTTTCAGAGGGTGTACGGACTTTCTTCAAATGTTTAATCAAAAGAGATGAAGTTATTCACATGTACGTATATACAGTTCAGTGAATCGCAGGCAAAACTGTGTGGTGACTGCTGCCGTGGACTGTGGAGATTGTTTGGTTAACAAACCGGTGCCTCTCTTTCTCTCCCTCCCTCTCTCTCGCTCACGCTCTCTCTCCTCTCTCTCAGTGTGAGGGAGCGCACGTCGATCTCCAACGGCCTGGTCGGCTGCGTCCGCATGCTGGACGTCAACAACATGGTGTACAACCTCCGGGAGAAGGGCGGCAACGTGCTGTACGGCACCGGGGTGGGCGAGTGCGGTAACAACCCGTGTCAGCCCAACCCCTGCAAGAACGGCGCCCTCTGCCAGGCCAAGGAAGCCGAGATGTTCCACTGCAAGTGTGTCAACGGCTTCTCAGGTCAGTTTATTTCCCCCACTGCTTGGTTACAGGATCTCTTTTTTGCAGTTTTTTTTTTGTATGTGTATACCCCAAAGGGGAGGATTCAGAGGAAAGGGAAAATCAGGCCAATGCAGTGTGGAGCAGTGCAGTTGGTGAGAAACTGTTTTTCGTCTCGTCTGATAAAAGAAAAATGCCCTCCCTCAGCACGTCTCGCTCAGTTCAACACGCAGATCATTTTAATCGCGTTCCCTCGTGACTGGTCCGCTTAAATGAAAAAGATTTCATTGATGCTTTAGAATCCAGCTCAGGTCTCATGCATTCTGTACTGGTCGTGATTTTTAATTACAAGAGCAGAGAGCTCTAATTAACGACGGCGGAGAGCAGTGGGATTGGAAGCAAAGGCAGCGCTCGTACAGTAATTAGTGACCCAGAGCTTGTCCTACTGTAGGATATGGGCATAATGCAGGCCCGTTGGCAAGCACAAGTGCGCATCTTTCTCCCTGCTACTCTTCGATAGGGCAATGAGGTCATCCAAGCAGCCAAGTGGGCAACAATACTGTGTGTGTGCATTGAGGTCTTTGAGGTCACAGTTTTTTTTTGGATGAATTTGCGCAGATGTTTTTTTTTTTCAGTATTTCCTCTCCAATTCGAATTTAGTTTAATGTCTCGAGACACACACATGGCATTTTCAACCTCCACCAGCAACACTGTGTCCTCCCACTCACTCTGGGCGAGAGCGGTGCTGGTGGTTGGCTATTAGCACCGGCAGCCAGCTCTCTCCCAGATGCCTTGGGCCTGCCCGGTGTGTGTGTGTGTGTGTGTGTGTGTGTATGTAATTGGTCTGCAGGCGAGACTCTCCTTAATTGTGGCATCTGAGCTGCTCTAGTGGTGCGGTAACGACTCGCTCCCTGGCCCCTGCCCTCGGCCCGCCTGCCCAACCGCCCGCGCCCGTCCGTCCGCCCGCCCGCCCGCCACCCGCCTCCCCCGGCAGCCCCGCTCCACTGCCTCGGCGCTAACGAGAGCCTTATAGAAAGACTGTGTGGCGGATTTCTCTTTTAATTCAAAGACAAAACACACACACACACACACACACAGAGACGTGTGCGCCACTGCGACTCACTGAAGCTTTTCCCTTGTCTTTACAAAGACCCACACACACACCAAAGCCAAAGTGAATCATGCTAAAAAGGGAGGGATGAAGGAAAAAGAAAGAAAGAAAAAAAAGTTCCTGGAGGAGAATACAGAGCAGCGACTGTTTTGTCCTGCAGATATAATCTGTCTCCGAGATATGAGTTTCTTCACACTGCGGTGTGTGGGCAGTTGATGTTTTCTCGTCTAGAAATAATGTTTTTCCCTTATTGCCTCACCATTCCTCGAGTTTGTTGAATGGCGGCATTAATGATTGTGTTGCGGGTTTGGGTAACCGCATTGGAGAATGAGTTGTGTTAGAGAGAGAGCGAGAGCGAGAGAGAGAGAGAGAGAGGAGTGGAAATACCGCTTGTGTTGGAGGCAGGAGCGCAGGCTGAGTGCTTCACTGAAGGGATGAATGTGGAGAATGAGGCTTACATGTAAGAGCAGCGTGGCTCTGTGATGGTGGGCTGTGTGTATTTTCTGCGGCTTTCTTCAAGCTCTCTCTTATTCACTGTCTCTTGTCCCACTCACTCTGTTTCTCACTCCTCTCTCTCTCTCTCTCTCTCTTTTTGTCAGTCTATCTGTGACGCTCTTATTTAATCTACCCATTCCCTTTTCTCTCTCTCTGTCTCCCTCCCTCTCTCCCTCCCTCTCTCTCTCCCTCCCTCCCCCTCTCTCCCTCCCTCTCTCTCTCCCTCCCTCTCTCTCTCTCTCCCTCCCTCCCTCTCTCCTCTCCTTATCTCTCTCTCGCTGTGAGATGGACATGTTGGCTGTCTCATATAGTGGCAGAGGCAAACTGAATCGGAGCCTTCAGTACTCAGCGGGGGGCTTTCATTACCGCAGCCTCAACACCCCCTTTAGCCTGCAGCCAGCTTCTCTCTCCTTAATGATAGGAGAAATTCTGATGAATCCGGGCCTGATCCAGCGCCGCCGTCCAGGACCAATTTCAGCTCTCAGCTGCTCGTGGCACTCTGCTCTCCTCCAGTCCCTAATCTGGAGTTGTAATAATTCTAAATCCTATTAGAAAATGACCTCCATTACAGAATAAATCCTTGCCCCCACACAAAGAAGAAAGGATATAAAAGGAAGGTTCCAGAAAAGCCTGCGAAGGTTTTGTATAATGCCAGGGTTATATGTATAATGGTATCGTATTCACACGGTTTTGTTTCTCTTTCCACCCCACCTCCCTCTGTGTTTTGTTTGCCTCCTTCCTCTCCTCCTCCTCCTCCTCTCGGCAGGCCCGACCTGTGCCGATGCCCACAACCCTTGTGACCCCAACAAATGCCACCGGTCCTCCCAGTGCCAGGTGCTGCCTGAGGGTGGCTACAAATGCGAATGTCCGATGGGCCGTGAAGGCAAGCACTGTGATAAAGGTACGTCTGCCTCCGAACCATTCATCATTTCAATGCACCGTATCCAAAGAGTATGTATTTACATGTAGGTTTTGAAGCAGTCCTTTGTAAGTCCTTTGTAATGTTTTGTTTTGTCCTCCTTGTGAATACAAATATTTGCACATATGAAACACAACAGGCGAAAGAGTGAACAGCAGAAAGTTTGTTTAAACTCCCGTGATGAGTGGAACGGTTCCGCTTAGAGCGAGCGCTTCACCAGGGTGCCTCGTCAAGAGATAAGAGAGAGAGAGAACGAGAGAGGTGTTTATCAGGTCCCGCTTCAGCTCCTTACGGAGAGTCAAGCTGCAGCCGCAATGTTTCTCCCTCCTTCCTCCTCTTCTTTTGTCGCCGCAGCGATGCTATATTTCCATGTTGAACTGGAATACCAAACACTGTGGTGGCCTGAGGGGCCTGGCAGCTGACTGGCAGAGATTTGGTGGCTGAGCCGCTGGGTTGAGGCCCTGCTGATGCGGTTGTTAGTCGGCAGGTAGCTGCTGCAGTGGTGGAAGGAGCAGCAGCCACCCACTGCTGGTGTTTTGGGTGGGTGGGTGGGGGGGCGGGGGGGATTTCCAGGCCACAGCTGGGGAGGGGGAGTATAGCATCCGAGCCGTGTTTGAAGCCATCATTAGAGGCTTTTTCCCCATAAGCTCTCTGCCCTTTTGTGTTGTATTCTTCTCTCAGTGTGTGTCCTTGTGCACTTTGATGGTTGAAATTGTCATAGATTTTCAGATGCCAGAATGCTTGCATGGTAACAAAATTTGAGTGTGTGTATTTATTTATTTAACATGAAGAAAGAAAGAGATAGATTTGTCATGAGGTGATAGGATGGTGCAAGACAGACAACAAGACACAAACATAAAGTTTGATAAATATAATTAGGTACGAAAGAACAAAACAATGATTAAATGCATGAGACCATAAAAAAACTGATGCCTTCAGTTGTTATAAGGAAGAAGTAGGCTTAACTGCCAATTGAATAGAATTCTATACAGACAGATCTCAATGCAGATTAGCTCAAAGCAGTGCGATAATGAGTATCATTCATAGTATCTTTTCTGGTAGCCATGAATTATGAAGTTCTGAGATACAGACATTGTATTCTAATTTAGATATAGACCGACAGCTGTCGATGAACGTGCTTAAACAGGCATGTGCTTTTGCTCACAAGTACACATGCAGACATACGTAAAATCTCCTACTTCTCACACCTCGCCAGTAAAAGGCAGTGGAACAGAACAGAGCCAGGCGACTAGCCCCTTGACCAAGCAAGTCTCCATTACCAAGTGATTAAAATAAATGGAGGTGAAACAGAATCAATGACCAGGGAGCATCCATTGCAGTGGAGTGTATTTTTTCCTCTATTAAATCAATGAGATGAGTAATCGCATCAGTCAGCTGCACATCATGATTAATGAGATTTCACTCAGCCGAGAGTGTTCAGGAGAGAGGGTGAGAGAGGGAAAGAGAGAGGCAGAGAGGGAGGGAAAGAAAGAAAGAGGGCGAGAGTCAGGTAGAGCTAGAGAAAGCTGCTAGCCAGACCGCGTGTTGAATGAGCGGAGAGGTTGACAGCAGGTACTGTACGGGCACACTGTCCCTCCTCTTTGCCTCCCCTCATCAGTCTACCCCCTCTTATTCCCACTGGCTGGGGGGGGGGGGAGAGAGAGAAGGAGGCAAGAGAAATGGCACTAATAAGTTGGGTCCCTCCCCGTCTGTCAGCGCCGGAGCTGGAGCCTGAGCCTTAGCCTACCCCAGCACAGCGGTGGAGCTGCTGGATCAAAGACGGAGGCCCGAGCCCAGGCCCCAGCCGAGGGAGCTGCGCTAATGCGCTTGGTGCGGCGGAGGGGGGGGGGGCAGCCATGATTCACTCTCCCTTCACTGCACTGGCTCAGTTCCGACAGACGGCTGTCTCGCCAGGCTCCGACTGCTGACTTCCTTGTTGTGTCTACTGATTGTCTTTCTTTTCTTTTCTTTTCTCTCCAGCAGCTCGCTCATTCTTTCTTTTTTCCCCCTGTTTCGTGCTTTCGTTCTCTTTTCCTGCTGCTTTGTGCAGTTGTCAGCAGCCCCATTTTAACAATAGCTAATTGGCTTCATAATCTCTGTCTCCCATCCCACCCCTGAATAAGCATGTGCTAATCCAGTGTAATTACCACAGAAAAAGCGAGCAGTTTTTGCTTAGCACCAGGTTATTGTGCGGGGGTGGGCTTTGTGTGTAAATGTGTGTGTGTGTGTGTGTGTGTGTTTGTGTGTGCGTGTGTGTGTTTGTGCAAATGTTATCAAGGAAGCACCTGGACCTTTAATCTCAGGCTCTGAAGCCATAGCCAGTTCACTCTCTTGCAGTACTGTGGTGTGATGATGGTCAAGCTGGTGAAATATGGTGTTTGTGTGCTACTTTGAATGTGGCTTATCTCCAGTGCTTACCATGTATTTGTGTCTGTTTGTGTGTTGTATGTATCTGCAGTGTCTGATCGCAAAGGCGCTTACATTCCTGCCTTCACTGGAGACTCCTACCTGGTACTGAAGGGCCTGCATCTCTATGGACATGACCTTCGGTGAGCTAAGAAGAATGATTCAGTCAGGCTATTGTACCACTAGGAGTATGAGTCACAATAATTGTGTTAGTATGAAGGTCCATACTCTTTTGTAGTATTCAGCTGACGCATCTATTGCTCTGTTCATAGTCAAAAGGTCAGCATGACTGTGGTCCTCATGGCCAATGACTCCAATGGCATGATCTTGTACAATGGCCAGAAGACGGACGGAAAAGGGGATTTCATCTCTCTCTCTTTGAACGATGGCATCCTTGAGTTCAGATATGATCTGGGCAAGGGACCAGCAGTCATCAGGTAAGTGGAATTGTCTATGAGATGCTGAAACCCATTAGATCAGGATTGTGCATTGAAATTGCCATGGTCAAAGTTTCTACTTGCACCTGGCATGTTTTTGTGGACTGTTTATTTCATGTGTGTGTGTTTGTTTTTGTTTGTGTGTAATATTTACAGGAGCAAAGAAAAGATCAAATTGAACGTCTGGAACACAGTAAACCTTGAGCGGGCAAACCGCAAGGGAGAGATCAACACCAATGGCAAGGATCCGGTCAAAGGAGAGTCACCGGTATGCCAGCTCTCGAAGCACAGGAGTATGAGTGTGTATGTGTGTGTGGGAGTGCGTGTCCATGTGGGTGTGTGCATGGGTGTCGCTCATGCATAGCGTTTGCTATTGTGCACGGCTCATCTCCAGGGCAACCCTTGGCTCCATATTTCTCCTCCGTGTGAGAGCTTAATGACGCAATGTGATGACTCAGTGCACAGAAGCTAATATATAGATATATATCAGTGCTTACACAGCATAACACGCCCAGAGGTTGAAACCATCCTCCCCAGGTCCTTTAATGAACTTCTAAATGTGGAGCCAGCGTTGCATTCTGGACAGGTTTTTTTTTTTTGGTTGGAACCAGAAAAAAAAAATCATGAGCTTCTATGGCTGTGGATGAAGGAAATGGATGGTGCAGTGCTAAGCAATGCCTTGCATGTTTGGAAGGGGAAAGGGCCTTTTGGAATGCCCCTTGTTTCCTTTGGCTATGTGCTCCTCTTGTCCGTGGTTTTGTGCAGTATGTTCATGGTGTATGGTTTGGTCTGGCTGCTGTGTACACAGTGCTTGGAATTGCATCCATTTGCTCAGCCCCACACTGTCTCACATATTGGTATAGTGCCACCTTATCATATTATAATATATCCTCCTGCTTAGTATTACTAATTAATACTTAGTTATCAGACAAAGAAGAGGAATAGAATAAAGAAGAGAAGAGCTGAAAATAGACAGACGAAGCAGACAAATAGACAGAACAAACGCAACAATCAAGACAGAACAAACGCAGCAATCAAGATAAAACTGTACACGAGGGAGACCAAACAGGGCAAGACACTGGTGGGGGAAGACACTCAGGCAATGACACTCAGGGAATGGCAGTCTGTGCCCATAAGGGAAGGCTGAGGTAACCTAAGTGAATAGAGGAAAGTGAGGGGCAAAGTAGGATAAGAAGTAGGGATGGGATAAGCTGGGGACCAGGAAATGGGTTTTAAGATAGGACACAAAGAAGAAAGACCATCAGTGAGATGGGGGGTTGAGTTCCAGAGCTGACCGAAAAGAAAGCTGGGTTTTTTCCCCCCATGAAAACACAAACAGATCAAACCAAAGGAGGTATGATCCTTTGAAGTCTTCTAATTGCATTAGACTGAATTAATTTGTGATTAGAACCGAGTACACAAGAGCATACCCACTTAACTCCCCTCATATGACACGGTTCAACTTTGTTTTTCTCATCGCTTGCTAGTGAAGCTAATTTAGTTTCAGTTAAGGCGGCAGAAAATCTTATTAAAAAAAGGTCGAGGGTGAGTGGAAGGCAGGGTAAGAGAGCGAGGGCAAGTGAGAGGGAGAGAAAGTGTGGTCTAGTTATGAAAAACTGTCTCCTAGCTCACAGGGTGACCTTTTGGAGAATATCTCTTACACAGAAAAAGAAAAACCCTGTGACTATACTGCAGCAGTGCCAATGAAGTTCCCTTGTCGCAATTCCCTTGTCACACGGCACACTGCGTGTGGGTACAATTGTGTCGAATGCAGCCAGACTTCATGTGCCTCCTGATTTATTCTGAATGGTTGTATGGAAGTTGCTGTAATTTGCACACCCCCTCGCATTTGGACCTTTCCCTGCTTGTGTTACTCTCTTTTTATGATATGTATTTATCAGTTGGCTTGCTTGTTTGTCAGTTAGTTTATTTATTTAGTTTTCTGCCTCTGCTGTAGCCTGGATTTGTTTCTTTAACTTCTCCATTTTTTTTCCTCTCAATGTACTGACTTTTCTCTGTTTACTCTCTTTACTTCTGTCTCTGTTAACGTTTCCTCCCCCCCTCCTCCCCCCTTGCTCTTTTTTCTATCTTCTCTATGTGCCGTCTGGAAATAAGAAATCACGCAAGGTAATGACCGAAGTCTGATTCAGGCTGCTAGACATTTCATTTCCTCCAACGGCATCATCGAGTAGTCCGCTCGTCATCTCAGTCCCATACTCCATTCGATCAGATTAGACGGTGAAGGCAAATGGTGGTGGGGTTGTTGTTGTTTTGTTCATATGCCGGGAGGGAGGGAGGGAGAGAGAAGAGACATTTCGTGAGCTCCGTTTGGCTTCTCCCTTAGGCCAGCTGGTACGGGGGCGGGTAGGGAGGGAATTATCTTTTGACCGCCATTGTTTCACCACTCCCGATGCAACAATAAGACGTCTTCATTAGTTCTGCGTGGGTAGGCCACGTTTTTTTTTTGCGCACAGAGGGTGGATGTGGATGAGCAAAAGAACAAGAGAGAAAGCGAAAAAAGAAAAAAAGGAGTGAGCCAAACGGAGTTACAGTTCTCATTTTTCCACTTTATAAGAACTGTTCCGACGTAACACACTCATTCACCTGCACGTCACATTGACTCAACCAACACATCAGCGCATATCTGTAGACAGTAAACGTGACTCCTGCAACCTTTCGGCCCCACGGATGCAGGTAGTAGTTGTTGGTATTAGGGCCCTTTTGTAGCCCTGCAGTCCACCCAAGTGAGACAGGAACGGGGCCAGATTGGAGGCTGGCTGCACCTGTTTGGCCCATCCACTAGATTGGACCCCACTCAAGGTGCACCGCCATGGAAGTGTAAGACTCAGCATGCCCACCCGCCACACCTCGGCGTACGAAAATGAGGTGGCCATGGTGCCAAGCATCCAATTTATTCAGCCATTCCGCCTCTTTTTTTTACCCCAGCAATTAACTTGACTTTTCCCTCTGGCAATTATTGCCCTACATAAAATAAAGATCCTTAATTCTTTCGTGAGCAGAACCTCCCTGCGTAAAGTCCTGCTGTAATTGAAGCAATTTTCATGCAGGTTGGAGAACGCCGATTTCACAGTCGTCTGCAGCACAAATGATACACCAATTAAGGTTTACTGTTTGAAATCTGAAAGGTCCACAGAAGAATCGCACGTTCATTATAGTCTTTCATTAAGAACCCATCCATATCAGTCGCTCTCATTTCGCTCGTTCAAATTCCCTGTTTTCTCTCATTCTTTTGTCTTATGTGCAGCCAGAATAATTTGCAGCTGAGAAAAAGGGACCCCGAATCAATTAGGTTTTTGTAATACATTGAGGGTATTGATGCAGAAAAGCCCTAAAGTGAATGAGATTCATCAATAATCTGGCTGATGCATACTATCCTCTCTGATATTGATTCGTTATGCCTTAGCAGGTTTGTTCTGCATAGCCAAAACTGCATACTGAATAAAACAGAATGGTACCGCTCAGAAGAAGATAAGGCTGCTTCATAAGACTAGCTCAGCCTCAGTGCACCTTCACGGGGCCGTTCTCATACCCTGTGATGTGTTTTTCAGAACCAGCACACTGATCTGAACCTGAAGGAATCTCTCTATGTGGGCGGGGCGCCTGACTTCCGGCAGCTTGCAAGGGCCGCCTCGCTGAAGGACGGCTTCAAAGGGGCCATTCAGAAGGTGAGGGATTAAAACCTTAGGTGACCAAGGGCAACACTTCACCCTTCTGTCTGTGTTGTACCATATCCGTCCTGTATGTTGAGCACCACCTGCGTTGTGTTTGGACGGACACAGATCACTCTGATGGGCACCACCATCCTGAAGCCAGAAAACGCGCTGGATTCCCGCGACGTGTCCATGTTCAAGAGCCACCCGTGCTCCCAGGCCACCTGCCAGAACGGCGGCCGCTGCAACCCACTGCTAGACAGCTTTGAGTGTGTGTGTCAGCCCGGCTACATGGGCAATCACTGCCAGCTCGGTAAGTGTCTCCCTATCTCTCTCTCTCTTTCTCTCTTTCTCTCTCTCTCTCTCTCTCTCTGTTTATTTCACTCTCTCTGTCTCATACACATGCCACCTCCTATCTCAGCCCCAGAGGTGTTGTTATGCGGGGGCTGTCTGACTGTGTAATTTAATATCGGTCCTCTGACCATCCACTTACCCCACTTTCACATCTCCCCGCAGAACCCCTGTAATGACCTCATATCACATTTCATATGCTTTGTACACACACACACGCACACACACACGGGCCCACACACCATACACTCGCTGCCACACAGATAGATGCTCCGAATAATTTTTACCACCACCAACCTCATTAACCTTGCCGTGGCTCGCCGGTGTTTCCTTAACCTTAATTAAGCCACAAGAGCATGAAGACGACAATACATCAGGACCTCCTTTGCCTCCGGTTTAATTAAGAGTTGCTGTGTTTTGCCATCGATTGATGCAGCCTTGACTTCCTTCCCTTTCTTTTTCCCTCCTCTCCACAGTGATCCACGAGAAGTCCGCTGGGGAGACCGAGGCCATCACCTTTGACGGCAGGACGTTCATCGAGTACCACAATGGCGTCACAAAGAGGTAAGATGAACGACTGGGTGGGCCCTGTCTGTCATCAGAACACCCACACATCCGTCTGAGGCGGCGGCTTCCCGTAAGAGCAGAATTATCTGTGACACCCCACCCCACCCCCTTCCCTCCAGCCCCTTCTCTTCCCTCCTCCCCACAGTCTCGTTCAGCAAATTGCGATGACTGAACTGATTACTTCGTCCCCATTTTAGTTCCGCCGCGCCTCTCTACTTTAGCTAATAGCTTGTCCCCATCCCTCACAGAGATTCCAGGGCCAGGGCTGCTCTTGGTCTTCAGTGAATCTTGCTAATTAGTGCAGCCGCTCCAATTAAAGTGCAGGCCCCTGAGTGCACACACACGTCTTGGCCTGGCTGATGAATCTCCGCCGTCCCCCAACCACACATCCACCCACCCACCACCGCCTTAGCCACTGACCTCTCTCCCACATCATTCAGAGGCCATGTTTAAATTCTCCCTCTGTATGTCATTGCTACTAATTGCCTTCTTGTACAGGCATGAGATAATGGTGGCTTTCTATGAGATCCTCACGTGCGCCATTCTACATTCTGTCTACCGAGGGTCAATCCAGAAGTCAATATTTGAATAATCTCATCGTTCCCAATGGATGAAGGGAAATCCACACCCCTCTCACATTTATCCGATTACTGTCACTATATGCTGTACAAGATGCAAGAAGCAGGGATGAAACGTCTCTGAACGTTTGACCCCAGATATGTGAAGCATAGCATTCAAATCCCGCATAATACCAGCATATGTTATTTCTGCAACTGCTGTACAGTAAGCCCTCAGCACGGATAATGAGGTAGACTGTCACATAATCTTGCAATGTAGAGTGCAAATCGTCACAGTTGCTGCAGGAAAGCACTCAGGTTTGTTCCCGGGGGCTGTCGTCCAAGCTCTGTCTGTTTTTTGTGATGTCTGCCTGGAGAGCTGTTGCTTCTGTTTCTTGTCCCTGTCCCTCTGTCCTTCTGTCTTCCTCTCTGTACTGTATGTCAGTCTCTGTCTGTCTGTCTGTCTGTCTGTCTGTCTTAAAAGAGTGTTCCTTGTTGTCTCTCCTCTGCACTCAAAGCCAACTGACCAATGAGATCCCAGAGTAAGTAAACCAGACGAGAACTGGGATGGACATGATTCACGCCAGACTAACCTTTCAGTTGATCCATCCTTGATAGTTAACCTTGATAAAAAAATCATTCTGGAATGATGTATTCACTCACGTACATAGGAACTGAGGTAGATAGCTATTTGTCAGTTACACAGGGCCCATCTCAGCCATTTATTTATTCAAATGTTTTTTTTTGACAAGATGCATTGTAATCTCCATAGAGCAATGCATGTTTGGCATGTCTGATAAGCATTGTGTTATGAACTGTAGGGTATCCAGGAAGAGACCTCCCTGGACAATGTGCATGGTTAGAAAAGAACAAGCACCGTGCTCCGGGTGTTATTAACTGCTATGTTGACATGTATGAGACCCCTTTTTAACTGCAAGTATTTGTCCGTGTTCTGGAGGCTTATTAGACAGGCTTTTATGTGAATAGGGCTTTCAATCAGATATAACTGATTTGAATGTCTTTTTTAATTGACCTATTAATAAAATGCAGGATTTATAGTTCCTTTTTAGGACTTCTTTTTTTTCTGTCCCACAATATAATTAGCTGTCTAAGTGACTGTGTGGAACTCCTACAAAGTCAGGGACTTGATTTATTTTGGATCATGCTAAGTAGGTCCGATGGAAGAAACAGCCCATTCAGCATTCGGGCCACGAGCGCTATGTTTGTCAAAATCTTCAACTGTAATTTCCAATAATTGCGTTCCACAGGCTAAAAAAACGATATGACACATTAATCAAGAATTTGTCTTCCACGAAAAAGAGGCCCACGATTGTAATATCCCTGAAAGTCCAGACGAGAGCATGGCCACAGACATCAATAACAGTTAGGGACAAGCCTCCTCTGAGCCGTTCCAAGACTGCCCAGCCAGTAATGGATGTCACTTCCTGTAAAAATGAGAAGTAGGATTAGAACGAATATCACCCAGGAAGACTTGGCGAACTTCTCAGAATGAGTGCCATCAATTCAATATGATTTGGTTGTTGAGCGGAGGGCCTTACAAGTTAATGAATACCTCAGGGGACATTAACAAAGGGGCTGTGTCCATCCACCCAGGAATAATATTTCTGTGACTATTTACTGCAGTGCCAATCTGTCTTCATTCTCCCTGCCCTGTCCTGTAACTTGGGATCCATTACCACATGCCTCATTATTTCATAGGCCAGAGCTGATGCGGCTGTGCTTTGCCATAATTGGACATTTGACCCCATTCGGTCGAAATTGAAAATCTGTTCTTAAACCCATTTTGGCAAAGTGGTAGTTTGATGTTTTACTCAAATGTGCCCATTTGCAGACACGCACACACACACACACTCACACGCATACAAACACACACCTACACACAGACACAGACACACACACACACACACACACTACACACAGCGCCACATCTATTCCAGAGACACTCATGCTCAGTAGAATACACAATGTTTTCAAACAGGGAGAATGAAGCCATTGTTGACACAGTGCAGTTACCACATGATGGGATGGAACAGAGCCGAGCCTTCAAGAGCTCCTACAACCCCCCATGCTTACAGTGGGCCTGTGTTTGCCTACTGATGATGACCTCACTCAATGCCCCACCATTGCCAGTGCAATGGCTGTAAACAGTAGCTAGTACAACAGTTGCACAGCAAGGCATTTGCTGACATGCTTTGGCCCCTGCTCACAAAACCACCTCTCCGCCAATGCCAATCCAGTTGCGTTGCCTGGGTTACGCTGACCCGTTAGGAAGTGAGTGAGGTAGAGATCTGCCCTTTTTTTGCGCCTCCAGTGCTTATTGCATGCCCTCCATTTTTTTTTCTACTGCTCCTTTAAGTCCCGAGTCACTGGACAACCCTTCTGACCAGAGGTGAGTGCCCTCCGGCCGTGTCGGGCCGCCGCTGGCATGCCATCCCTCACCCTCACTCCCCCTTACACCCAAACCCCTCAATCCGCTACCACTCAAAGCCGAGGCAGAGAGGGCCATTTCTGGGGTGGCAGGGTATATGTGTGTCAAGTTTGGTATCGGAGACTGTTAGCAGCCTTCACAGGCAAATTACAAATGACACATCCTACTGATGGGGTTATGTTCAATTGAAATGTAATGAAAACTATGTAATATAATTTACTTCAAAGATATGAAAGAATGTCTGCTACCTACAGACAGGTGAGCTGAAAATCTGCGACATATTCTTAGCTAGATTCATAGCTAGACTGAGAAATAGTGTACTGAAATGGTCATGGTGAAAGAGTGACCCCACAAGTGCTGCCCCCACCCCACCCCACTTGAAGCTCTGACTGGTAGCCATGTGTGGAATGGCCCTGCAGAAAGAGTCCAATCAGCAGAACATGTGTGTGTCTTAAGGGTGGGAGGTGTGGAAGAGAGAGAGATGGGGTACGGAGAGCTGGTGAATTCAATTATACCGAATAATTATCCGGCTTTGGTTTATTACTGCCCCGTCTAAAACAATTTGCGTAATGACATTTCTTTTAATTAGTGGGGGGAAAAAATGTAGCATTTTAATTTGCAATGGCGTCACTGGTCTGAGACATATGGGCCCGTGTATACCCGGCGCTCATGCTGAAAGAGGGACCTTCTCTGCTCCTTTCCCTGATGAAAGTGCACTTTTCCAGGCATAACGTGGGACAGCCTCCCTCTTCGAGCCGCACCTCTCCCTAAGGCGTGAGGTAAATTTTAGATGGCACATTGCCTCCGGGCTTGCCTGGGACATCACAGCAACCTGACAGCATGATTGAGCCCCGTATTAAGACCAACATGCTACTGCTTGATTCTGGACTCTTTTGTCTTGGCCAGGTGAAATACTAGCGATAAATGGTGAATATGAATTCATGGGTATACATATATAAGTATAAGTATGCACTGTATATAGAAATTAAATAAATATCCATATGTGTATACGTGTGCATATATGTGTACTGTATGAATTCACGGCACAAATTCCAAAGAAAATTTCAGCGCACACAAAAAACCCATACCCCAAAATATCCAAGTGTATTGTATTGTATTGTATTGTATTGTGGTTCTAGGAAAGAGTAGACATTTGTCCACACACTGCAGCATTGCCTCAGTGACCTCTCACTTTGGGCCGCTCACCGGGCCTGACAGACCTGAAGAGGGGGCTGTTGATTTGATCTCCCGCTATGGTCTGATATGGTGTGAAGATGCGTACGGAGTCGACATCTGCTTTTATTTTTTTGTCTTGTGTTTCTTGTGTGTCTTGTATGTGTGTGTGTCTGTCTCGTCACCAGGTGTGTACTTTGTCTGTGTTTTCTGTTCACCATGGCTCTTTTTTTCTGTGCTAAGTTCCATGCTGTTTTGTCTCGTTATGGGCTGTTTGTTCTTTGTGTTGGCTATGTTTGTGTTGGCCGTCTAGCCACTGTTTAGGTGCACCACGGAAAAACACACACACACACACACACACACACACACACACACACACACACAGAAATAACACACTTTCTCAGACCTACACTCACACACATACACACACAAACACACACCCTCTCTGTTTACCTTGTACACTATGCCATTACCTCTATGGACATTTCCTCAGGGAAGCGACAGAGAACAAAAGGAACCGTTGTTTAAAAATAGCCTTCCCCCCTCAGGAGCGCATTTATGGGCGCGCAGAGTCAGGAGGTGGAAGGCTGTGTTAGTTGTTCCAGAGACATACACATCCCTCCCCGACCCCGGCGGCAGCTTAGCGGCTCCCGGGCTGACAGCTGTGACAACGCTGCCGTTCCCATCAGGCCCAGGCGGATGTTGCAGGTCCCTGCGTCTCCTCGCTCGGGCCCTGGCAGGGGGGGAGCGTCCGGGGAGCGAGATCAAAAAGCAGCTCCGACGGCAAATTAATGCATCTGCATCCGTTCCCCCTGATCTCCCAGCGCAGGGAGACACAGGCTGGCTGCGCACGCGAGACACAGCAGGGCGGAGCGCTCGCATCTCAAAAAACCCGCCATCGCCCCAGAGCGTGACACCAGCCCCAACTCACACTCTCTCACAGATACTCACTCTCACACACACACACAGAGATACACGCAAACACAGTCTCTCAACACAGATACACTACCTTACACATCTGCTGCTGCATAGGTGAATAAATTATAAATCTCAAGGTCTTCACCTTCACAGCATTGTTGTGATTAAAAATGGTGTCTTCCGGTTGTTTCTCCTTTAATAATATATAAAAACAAATCATCACAGGACCCATGCAGAGCCATGCGGATACACAGCCATGCAGATGAGACACAAACACACTCACACTTCTCCATGGTTCTCACCACAATCTGACCCAGCTTTAGCATCCACACCCTCCAGAAACCAGCGCCAGGATTAGTCTCACTCTCCTCCTGCAGATCCAATTACCAGACCCTGAAAACCGCAATCCCCCTCAGCCAATGAGGGAAGGGATGAGTGAGGGCAGCGCCTCCTCACAGCCCCTCTTCCTCAAGGCTCTATTTATCTCCCTTTCCTTCCCTCCTTCCCGTTAATAAAAGAGTAACTCATTGCCATCCCTCTCTCTCTCTCTCTCTCTCTCTCTCTCTCTCTCCTCCTCCTCTCGCATCGCCAGTGAGAAGGCCCTGCTGGTGAACAAGTTTGAGCTGAGCATCAAGACGGAGGCCACGCAAGGCCTCATCCTGTGGAGCGGCAAGGGCGTTGAGCGCTCCGACTACATTGCGCTGGCTATCGTGGACGGCCGCGTGCAGATGACCTATGACCTGGGCTCCAAGCCGGTTGTCCTACGCTCGTCCGTGCGCGTCAACACCAACCGCTGGATCCGCATCAAGGCCAGCAGGTAAGGAGGGAGGATGTTAGGGTGAGCGGTAGAGGGCCGGTTAGAACCGACATCCAGACAAGCTCAGAGAGCTCAGTCATCATGTCAGTAAGCTGAGGAATGCAGACGGGGTCATATAGAGTGGGTGGGAGTCAGTACACTGAATGTGACAGAAATGTCCCTTCCTTTCTCGTCTTTTCATTCTTTTTTTTTTTCTTCCTCTTTCTCTCTCCTGCGCCAGGGCTCTCAGGGACGGCTCCCTGCAGGTTGGTAACGAGGCCGCGGTGACGGGGTCGTCGCCCCTGGCAGCGACCCAGCTGGACACGGACGGCGCTCTCTGGTTGGGTAAGTCTTCCCACATATTCCTCTCCTCTTATCCCCCCCCCTTCTCTCTCCTCACACATCCACACAAATCCCAACCCTCTCATCTGCTGGCCTTAGACTCCTCTTCCCACCCGTCTTTTGCCTTCCCACATCCATCTCCTCACGCCCTCCCCACCGAATTCACCCCTCTGAATTCATCCCCACCACTCGCCAACTCAGTAACCCTCCTCCCTTTCACACACGTCTACGCGCACACACCATTCTCAATTCTGCTCCCACAGTCTCAATCGGAGAGTAAGCCAGCCCCGGAGACTATTATGGATGCTCTACATGGCCACGCTCTAGTAATAAGTACAAACAGAACATATTCAGAGCAAGTATTGACCCCAAAGTGAAAGGAGCCTGCCGGCATGTTAAAATAGGGTAGACATTTAAAATAACAAAGGCAGTCTTCTTATCTACAAGGGAAAAAACGAGGAGGGGGGGGGGGGGGGGGGGGGGTGGAATCTAATCCTGAGTTTGCTTTAAAGCTACTCACTCACTTTTTTAATATGGGCATAAAAAGGGGAAACAGCGTTGATTAGAAAAGTTGGAGGGATTCTAAAAGTTTCTAAATGCACAAATGCTATGTGTCAGGGAGATATTAGTGTGAATGGTTGTATGTGTGTGTGTGTGTGTGTGTGTGAGAGTGTGTGTGTCTTTGTGTGTGACAAAAATGTGATAGATTTTTCACGTCAACACAAGTACGAGTGTGGCTATGAATGTGTGATACATTGTGTAGGTGTGCATGTGTTTGTTTATGTATGTACCTGCTATGGGTTGCACAGAGCACTCAAGCAGTTGTATCAATTCTCGAGTTTTTCATTTTATCATTGAGTACTTTTACGTAGTTTTGTAGTTCAGTTTTGTATTCCTTGTATACCAGTTTGAGAACTTGGTAACAACAGGTACCAACAGTGATAAAGTTATTTTAGTTGGCCAGAAACAAGGTGACCCATCAGATATCTCTTCCAACCCGTGCATATTCATGACCTCATCATTTTAAATGTAAATGTTTCATTAGATATATGAATAGAATAGCGGTGATGAGTCGCAATGCCAAAAAGTTGTAAAAACAACAACATATCTTTGTTGTTGTTTGCGAAGCGTTTCATTATGCTAATTTTGTTTTCCAACTGTTGTGATGAAATAAACATGCAACTTTTGTGGGTTGAGGACCGATTTCTCAATGATGTACTATCGAGTCAGTCATAGTCTACTACGCGTACACAGCTTCACAAATTAATATTGTCAATTTGTTGTTAAAGATAGATGCAAGCACACATGACTAACTCCATGTTTAAGTTGGTTAGGCTTACTTATGACCAGGATTAAAAAAAATACAATACAAATACAATAGGATCACTAGGTGAAAACCCCACTTTGGTCACAGAACGTTCGGTTTTGGGCTACTGTAGAATGTTGGTAATAATAATGGTAAATTGTTGTCACTGGTATCATCAATATTACAACATCAATACAGTACTTTCTATGTTCAGAGATGTGCTATGCCCTCAATTATTTATACCTCTCGCTCGCAACGACCCCCCTGCCACTAACCCCCCATGCTTTTTTAGGCAAGGAGTACTCGAGTTGTAAAATTATGTTCTCGTGCCACCCTTAGTGCCTGCGTGTGTGTGTGTGTGTGCGCGCACACAGGGCCTAAGCCCTCCTCTCCTTAATGTTTTGGAACAGGTCCTGAGGATGCCCTGCAGCGAAAATACATTATCCTCAGGCTGCCCTCAAGAGCTGCCTCTTTAAATCCACCTTTTCATATCGCATTATTTATTCAGTCGTTCATCTGTAACCTGCATGAAATTAGCTTCGTCCGCCGACCCCCCCCCCCTCACAGGCTCACAACACGATTAAAGGGGACGCAGAGGAGTAGAATGAAAGAAAAACACCGCGGAACTTAGACTTGGTCCGCAAACAGAGTTAATGGAAATGGGCCAAGTGTTTGTAGCCCGGAGAAGAGTGAGTGAGAGCTGTAGAGTGAGACTGTGTGCGAAAAAAAATATCAAACGACCCGGCGTCCTTGGGGAGAGTCGGTGTATCTTTGCTGCCGAGCTGTCAGTGTAGATCCCCCCCTCCAGGCACATGAGCAGAGACAGCGTGTTTGATCTCTACACCTGCTAATGAGAGTTACACCTCTATTACACCTCGCAGTGCTCCCCGCTCTTGAGGTTAAGATCATTCACCTAGTTCAGCAACTCTGTCATTCTCCCTTTGTCTCCCATGACTCTTTGGCTGTTGATCTCGTACTTTTCTTCCTCAGTACTCGACAGTCTTGTATTCACCATACATGCTTTCTCGTCACTGTATTACTGTATTCGCCAATGCTGCTTGACCCTTCCTCTTCCTTAATGTGTTGACCCTGTGCTTTAAACGCTTCTAAGCCACAGAGCAGAGTGTAATTGGGACTGAATGTGTGTGTTTAGTGTACAGTATGTCTGCTTCTGTTGTGTTTCAAAGCCACTTCTCCCTCCTTTCTATCCCCAGGTGGTTTGGAGGAGTTGTCTGCGGCGCGTCGGCTGCCAAAGGCATACAGCACAGGCTTTGTGGGCTGTGTGAAGGATGTGACCGTGGACGGTGTGGAACTGCATCTGGTGGAGGACGCCTTAAACAGTCCTAAAATATTACACTGTTCCGCCAAATAGCCGGTCACCGCCTCATTCCCTCCGAAAAAAAAGATAAGAAAAGAAAAGAGGAAAAAAAATCGCCATGTCTACTGCTGTAATTATTTTCTATTTTTGTATACTTTTCATCGCTTTTTATATTGGGAAAAAAATATGTTGTTTTAATTTTTTTTTCTTTTTTTTCTTTTTTTTTATCTGCACCTCCATGCGTAATCCCCCTCACCCTGTTAAATGCAAATGTTGGTGTCATGGTGTACATGGTGTCACAAGGAAAAAAAAGTTGTATTATGTATGTTTTGTTGTTTTAAAACAAAAAAGCATAACCTTGCTCATTACTTGAACAGTAACAAACGACATTGGTGCTGTGGTCTTCTCTTGATTGCCTTCTCTTGGTGCCATAATTCTCCATGCAGTGCAGTACCTAGACATTCCACTGGGCAGTTTTCTTCACTCACCATTACTGCATTCAACAGGCCAACCTGAACTGAACACAAAGTCTTCTATAAGCTTGCTACACAGTGATGCATTTTCTGTAACAAAAATCAAATTGTGTCTATGGCAGTGCTCCAAATACCAACTTAGCTGAGACCATTTAGACAGATTTCTCACTAGTTGATTATTTTTGATTTGTTAGTTCGTTGTTGTTGTTTTTTTCGTTTTTTTTCAAGGATCGAATCCCTCTCTAACACCAAACCTAACTGCAGAAATGCTAACCGTGCGAGAAGAACATATCATATTAGCAAGCATCAATCACTTTGAATTGTAATTGATGAAATGTAAACAACGAATGCATCATATCCTAAAACATGAGACTGTGAATATGGACAAATAATGTTTTAATTTTTTTCTGTATGGATTGTTCTTCACATGTGTTGTGCGTCATAAATTCTGAAAAACAGTAAATCTACTAACAAACCCGTGTTGCATGCAGCTCCTAATGACAGATTAATTTTGCATTGGTTTCAATGTTCAGGGCAACAGTGGCTGTCGTGTCAGAGGGGAGAACACAGCAGTGGGTGTGCTCTGTATTGGAAAAGGTTCCATCACGTTCCTCTGATTAAAATATTTGATCACCTGAATAAGAAAAAGTATATAAATATATATATAAATATATAAATATTTAACTTTTTTATATTTGTTGTTTGTTATTCTAAAAGTTTTATATTTGTTGGACGATTAGAGAAAAAAAAATTGTGAGAGTTGTAATTGCAACTCGCCATGTGGAGGCGCTGTAGCACAGGTTGAAGAAATCAGAGAAGGGAAAGCGTGAGAGAGTGAATGAAACCTCTCTAGGGAGGCTAGAGCACTGAGATTTCCTCAGAATGTTCAGATGTTACATAAAGTCCTGAAGTGTTGAACAATTCACAGCCGTTTTATTATTCTAATTTCAAATGCAAACATTATTTTTCGGAATTGCTCTCAGCTCTTGCTGTGAAAAAAAGGGATTATGTAACACGTTAGGCCCTTGCATTTTAGGACTGCCGCTGGAAAAACAGCAGTGAAAATGAATAATATTAACAAGCAAGCATATTACAATAGCAAGTGAGAATAATGCATGGGTTTGTATTGTCAAGATGAACTTTTTGTAACATGTCTGTGGACATATGCAATGCAATTGCTCCTTTTGCTGGCCCAGTTCAAGAATGAACACATTTTCTCTGAGAATACAACATATGTGACAAAGATCAAACCTATTTGTTCGAGGGCATCACAGTCCTGTGAAATATAAATTTGTAATTACCCACCCCTGACTTTCCCCATCAGTGAAAGAGACCATTTTGTACAGCCTCACCATTTTCCATGTAAATTTAACGATGTGTAACTGTGGAGGTTTTGTTTTAGTATAATACACTGGAACCAATTCTGACTCTGACTGTCTAGTCACTACACATTTTATGATGTTCCTATGTCTTAGGGGGAGGGGCGGGGTAAGGAGCCATAAGGACATTTTGTGGGGGTGTTTTTGTTTGAGTGGTATTGAGGGGATTTTCGAGGGTTCCACCTCCAAGGTCACAATCAGGAACCTTCTCACGAGTGCGAAAGCTAGGAGGAACATCCACGCAGCATTGCGAACCATGCACTGAGTCTGTCAGGAACGAAAAAGCAATTCCATCTTTCTTTTGTTTCCTCAGTTTGTTTATTCCTTTTTTTCTGTGGACACACAAACATTGTTCCTCAAATGGTCCCGTCACTGAGCATAAGAAGGGAAATCCTGTGTGTGTGGTAGAACGTCGCTCAAAAGGACAAAAAGTATGTGGGCTCGTGAAAATGACCAGAAATATTAACAGTGGACGTCTAAGGAGGAAAACCTGTCGAAGAATTGCCTTAAATCAGATCATCACTCAATGGTGACCAAACTGTGTTCCATACTGTTCTGTGCTCTCACTTAAGCCAGTATACTAGTCCCATCCCCATCATGTAAATTAATACATTTTGTTGATAATAATAATAATAATAATAATAATGCATAATTCCAGAGGGCCTCGTTAAAAACAAAGATATTCTGGGCTCTGCAAATATACTATTTACTGTATAAATATGATTTTCAGTTTCTTATTTATGTCTTCATATGGATTTCCAGACTGGCCTTTGAAAACTACTGTTATTGAGTGAAATATTACTGAAAGGCAGTGCACAGAATGAGAGGGGCATGATGTTACCATTACTAACTTTATTACTTGTGTCTTGTGTTCCTACCACCATGAAATAAAGTGTAAAAATCAAAGTATTGGACTCTGTAACTGCTCTGTGAAACAGCCGTAACGGTCCTGTTGATCAAATTATTTGACCAGAATTATTCACCTGCACTCAAGTCTTGAGAAGAAAAACAGTGTCTTGAGCAAAGAATAGTGTGTATATTTCAAGTTGTGTCATTCAGGGGAAAAACTGAATAGTAACAAAAGGTCAAAGTGGCATCAGGAATAATACCCCAATACCATCTTCTTCTCTGAAGGGCAAATTGAAATGGCATCAGATATGGCAAGGCAAATGTAGCCTCAAGATGGCAAGAGGAGATTGGTCCGAGAGATTTTCTCATGACAGCCAATAGCAAATATCCAGTTTTTTTTTCAACTGGGAAGGGAAATAGTGATGAAATGATCCAATCACCCCTGGAAAAGAGGAGGCTTCTGTCTATGTTTTTATGCATCTACCAGTGAAATAAAGGGGCCTTTTACTGCTCATAACAAGGACTCATTTGTCTGACCATGTCAGGGCCTCTATGTTTCCCATTGTTCTTCCCCATGGACTTTTATTTGGGACCACAGGACTTTAAAGTCCTCAGGCTAGAAGGTCATGGGACCATCTTGGACATGGTCTCTATAGGCCAATCAAGTTTGGTCTGTGCTAGTCTGAGTCAAAATGTGCATCACTGGAGCACTTTGAGAGAGGAAATTGTGTGTGTCCAAGGAGCTTTACTTAAAGGAGTCACTTCCAGCTAAAATCCCTATATGCTCCCTTAGTTCATAAAAACTGAGCATTGCTTTGGTTTGGTGACAGGGTGAGAAAGCGAGAAGAAAACTCTGTAGGAGCCTATATGTGTTGATTATTTCACAGTGTACAGTTTTGTTCTGTCAGTACTTGTATGCCTCCTACACAGTGTGCCCAGTTCCCTGGTCCCAGGTCCCTTGTATACAAGCTTACACTCATTAGTAATACCACACATAATATAGCAGGGAAAAGAATATGAGAGATCTCTAGAGTAACACATGCTCTTCATCTATTGATCTATAACCGTTCTCTGGGTCATGCAAAAATGTGATGACAGCGACATACCAAGAGTAACAAAGGAGATCTCTGTCTCTGTCAGCTGGGGAAGGATCAAAAATAGTATCATATAGCATAGTTTCATTAACTTGCAACAAGCATCTACCCAAGTATTTCATCTGTTGATGTCATGCATGAGATTTGTGTGGTCCACTAGGTCAAGTTGAAGTAATGAGATTATTTGTATTCTTTTTCAAGTTAAATCATTTTTTTTAAGTTACACTGTCTCTTGTGCAAATGTCATTCTATGATGTGTTTGCATAATTGATAGCTCATGCGCAGGGATCAAGCATTGCTATTGCTAGAAAAATTGTTGAATTTTAAATTTCAAACGGCATAACTTTTTTTTTTTTTTGCACACTTTCTTCTTTATGCTCCCAGCTCCTCAAGGTCAAAAATAACCATCCTTAACGACTCCCATTAGATAAAAGTTTCATTAAATGTAAACTGTAACACCATTTAAGTCTCTTGCAACTTGCATCATCTAGATTTGTTTTTCTTACAGTGGATATATACTTTAGTATCTGATGTAAAACAGTCAGGTGTGAGTGATATGAGTGGGAATTTTATTGATTTATTTCTAAATTTAACCATGAACTCATGTTCCAATATATTTATTTACCTTTCAAATGTGTGTTCGTGCGTGTGTGTGTGCCTGCGTGCGTGTGCAATGTAAAACAGTGGCAATGTCACTCGTAAAACTGGAGTACTTTCTGTCAAAGTGAATTGGACTATGGAGGCGGAGTATCCGGCGTTGATAGGTTCTCAGAGTTGAACGTTGCCTGACAAACGCCCTCCCCGGCACTCACGTTCACTTCCACCGACACGGCGGTCGGAGGCTCCGTGAAGGCGCACTTGGTTTGACTTTGCCCTCTCGTTCGTGGAACTCTGACAGACTGCGATGACGTCTCGCAGGTAAGGTGAAGGCGCTAGTAACCATGACGGTTGCTTCGGATCAGGGCATAAGCTCTCTCTTTTAACTGTGTGAAGTCTGCCCATATAATCCCTGGATATGCACCTCACTGGGGTCGGACTGGTGGCTTCGCGTAAAGGAATGGTGTTCCACAGCTTTAAACCCGGTCTCCCCCTATTGCCCTTTCAGTGTCTGTTCTTTACTGACAGCCGCCTAGCCATTATTGTTTTGAAAAATGCAACTATGTTTCGAGCGACTCTCCGTTTGCAACATTGCTGCTGTAACAAGATTCCCCGTTGAACTTAAGACAGTTTTGAGCGTGGCTACAGAGTATACGTGTAGCATTAGCTTGTCGACCTGAGGTACACCCTCTTACAGTTAAATTGCGTCGGGTTCGCTCGCTTTGAACTATTCTGTCAAACAGCCGTGGAATTAACCGTTACCTGTGCGTCATTGTTCAAGTGTTGCTCCATATAGGCTACTTGCTGATATGATTCGGCAAGCTCCGCAGGCAGTTAAGTTTGACTGAACGACAGAGGGTCTTGCAGACCGTATCCTTAAACTGAACTCGATTCCATTAGGCTGCAGGGAGGACAAACCTATCGCTAACTCCCATGTCAAATGCGTATAACCTAAAGGATAGACTAAACTAGACTAAGGACTTCAAAGTGATTGCCGATGGCAGGGGTAGTCGTCCCATCCTGTGTGCATAAACTGTGTTAGGCAAAATTTACTTTGGTTTTATTTTTTCTTTTGTTTAAAATAAAGAACTTCTGACAATATAATCTGCAACTTGCAATGAGCCAGCATAGGAGTAGGCAAAAAGGAGGAGGGGGAAGGGAGAGAATAGGCTTCTGCGACTACCCCGTCACCAAATAAAGTAGGCTATGAGTAGCCTCCTAAACTTGACGCCTAGTTTTTTTCCTACCAACTCCACAGTTCTTCCCCAGAATCCTATATTGTCGATTAAAAAGAGCACCAGTGAAATTCAGGGGCCCAACAAAGAAATGTAGTGTCCCCTACACCCCCTTCCCAAACTGAATAGGCATGCATGTATTTAGCATGCGAAAGACTCAATAATATTCCGGCAGGCACATATTTTCTTTTTGTTATAGCCAACACAGGAAAAGATGTTAAATGCCTTGTGCTACTGGTTGGGGACTTCCCACAGTGGCCAAACCTCTCACTGTCAAATGTAAGTACTCATGCCCAACAACCTAGAAGTATTATAACAACAGCGTGCACTTCAACCATTATACTGATACATAACAACACTTCATGAGCATTCCACTGGGGTTGTCAAGTAAGCTCCTTCTCAGTGTTTCGTTGAATTAGACACCTCTGGGAGGCTCTACAGTGGTGTCTGGCGTCTCGGACCCACTCCCCTTCATAAAACTTCTTTGGGTATAATTGCGAAGTTCAGCACCAGTTTTGGAGCATGCTGATATATAGAATAGCAGTCACAGCTCCAAAACCGGTGCTGAACTACTAATTTATACCCAAAGTTTACAGCCAAACATTAGTCCTTGATTGGCCTATAACCAATGTAATCTATGTGCACCGTTATGTTGGAGTGGAGATAGGTGTTAGAGGCTTCGTAGCTAAATCACCCACAACACTTCAATTGGATTTAGTTTTTTTTTTACGTTTGAAGTTTTATGAAGGGGAGTGGGTCTGAGACGCCAGACAATAGGCGGGCGGAGTTAGGCTAGATTTCCCCTTGAAGGTTAGGTGAGACATAACTATTGAACAGTCATTTGGCCACCCTTGACTGTTTTACAGTTATCTTTTCATTACAATAGACATCGTGTAGTTATGTCATATGGGGTCTCTAATTTCTGAAAAGTAGAGAAGAAAATCTAGCCTGGCTCCGCAAGCCTATTGCTCGCAGCTCAATTTTCGCTGAGATTATAGGCTTGGACACCATCTTTGCAAGATGAATCACTTAGCCACTTGGACCAATTAGATCGGACCAATCAGCGACCAGTTGGGCTTGGCTAAGTGCGATGACGCTGAAGTGAAGCGTTTGTTTGAGAAGAGAAAACAAAGTACAATCTTATAATATTAACGTAATACCAAAAAATCTCTCTCTCCCTCCAAGTTTCTCTGCAGAGCAAGAGGGATTGTCAGTAGACCCTTTTTGTGATAGCAGAATGAGCAGGTACGCGAGGTAGAGCGGTAGAGGTAGAGCGAGGTGCGATTGTCCTCCAGTTAACCGATTGTGGATGGGTTGGTTCTCGCGACAGATAAAAAAATATTAAATGCTTAAATGGGTCGCTAAATATACTTTGGCAGCCGTTTAACATACCTGGGCAAGTGAAGTCTATATGTGGAAACACTGGTTGGCCAGACACTTGTGAGTCACCTATGCCTTTGCCTATCCTGTTAGCTAATGTTAGCTTGTGAACTGGCTTTTGGTTTGCTTAACCTTCTGGAGTCTTGGGAAAGAATCCGGTACATTTGTGATTCTGTCATTCTTTGATATTACATTTTTTTTGGAAGTGGTTGCAAAGTCACATTTTTACAAGGGATCCTTTCCATGTAGTCAGAAACTTATAACGACATTATAAGCCTGTCAGTGGCATAAAAAAGTGGTTTACTTTTACGTGGATGCATGCCCCGTGGAATGACATTGTATATCTGTTTTGCAGTTGGAGGTTATAGCATTCTAACTTAATACTAGAGCGATTTTGATCGTTAATTGTCCTCAGTTAAGGTTTGGACCCAAAAAGATCTAAAAATAGGGCCTAGGTTGAAAAATCCTGAAGTTTCCCTTCAAGAGACGTCCTAGCAGCAGATGCTAGCACCCATGGGTTTTAGATTCCTTGTTAGCATGCCCACCTCCCATGTCCGAGGTTACAAGTGCGAGTCTGTGTGGAACTGCTTATGCACCGAACGCAAGTTACACATACACAGGACTCTCCTTGTTTACCCAATTACCAGTAAGGTAACACTATTGTAATGATTGTATTCACCTAATTACCCTCTAGTCACCATCAGGACTGGCTCTTTCTTTCAACTATTGGAGTTATATTACACAGTTATGTTACAAAGGGCAGCTCAGGTAAAAGCAGAGGTAAACAAACAGGGCCTTTAGAGTACTCTGCAAATTATGTAAAATACATCTGAATGCTTTAAAGTGCAGTTGATCAGGACGAGGTTATTCTCACAGAGCCAGACATATATTACATGTACTGTACATCTGCAGACAGCCATGCTGGAATTTATGTTTGAATTGTGGGTGGGAATGACATTTAAAAGAGTTTGAACCTTCTAAATCAATCGTGCTTCATTATTGCATTGGTCAGTATATGGCTGATGAGTCAAACATGAAAGTGCTTCATTCCTCTTGTTATTACCGGTTGAAATCCCATGGTTTTACCCCTGTCAGTGACGGATTTGATCACAATTCACTATCAGTGTTTTGTTTACTTCTAGTAAAGTGGTGCCAGGCCCCGCTAGACATGGATAAAGTAGGTTTGATCTGAGGAAAATATGTATGTGGAGCCACCATTATTATTTACATGTTTATTTATGGCCACATAGTTGGAAAGAAAATAGTAATAAATGAAAGGGAATAATGGTGGGTTACATTTGAACTGAAAAGTCGGAATTTCCAAGTTCCCAGTCGGAAAACTTACAAGGAATGCCCCCTGAATCCAAGATGGCTGCTCCACGCATCAACAAAAGTGTAAGCTGTAGTAATATGCTTTTTATTAACACTTGTGTCTCATTAAATCAGTCGTAGACACAGTACTGTCCAACTTCTATCTGTGGACATGTTGCTACGATGTTTGTATGCACAGAATACCACATAACGCATAGTTGTCAATTAGTATTGCTAACAATGGTCAACAACTGGTATTGCTAACAATGTCAACAACGGTTGGTTTTCACACTTGGAACATGGTCAACTCGGGTGTGACATAATTCCCAGGTCTGACTTACAAGGTAAATGGAACACAGCATAATCCTCTGTATCAGGCATACACTGATCACAGTTATTATGCTGAAGTCCTACCAGGCAGTCGTCCGATAATTTGAGTAGGCCTTTGGCAGAAGGAAAATGGAATATGGGCATGAGCCATTGTATTGTCCTGGCACTCAGAGCTAGAAGGCCTCAGTGGCGGCCGCATGCCATCTGCGGCTTAATCAGTCGTGTGTGTGCAGTAGGGAATGCCAGAATTATCTCAACCAATCAGCATATCCATCAGGTTCTTTGGGCAGATCCTTCGATTTCCTGCAGTTTTGCTTCGATTGCCACTGAGAAACACCATGAGGAGCTGTGAGCTATACTGCTTCAGAGACTCCCGAGGCATGTATCAGTGGCTTCTGCCTTCAAAATCCTGACTTTAAAAGCAACAATTTAGTACACCATCATTAATGTAACTCTCTCAACATGGCTCACTTATGCCTTATGCTCCTTGAGTACATTGTCCCACCCTTAGAGAAATCGTAAATCCAAGATAGAATCTTTGGCAGCCTTTTCAAACATTCCATCTCCATCGTTTTCCTTGTAATAATGCTTGCTATCAGTCTGGTGCTGCACTCTATTCAAAGTTGGCTCAACATACACTTCGTCCATGTTGGTAGCATAAAGCCATAGCATAGCATTAACTTTACCTGATGGAGGAAGGATACGCGAGGTAGCCTTCATGCACACATGGGTACATTGTTTGCGTAGAATCTATTCTAAGCCTAAATCGTGAAGGATGGCTGAATGTCATTAACATTACCTGGAGAAAGCAAACTATAATTACACCAAAGGACTAATGAACTTTAGCTTCTACGATATTAACCATTCATTGCGGTTCATCCAGGCATGCCTACAGGCAAAACTACATTCAAGACACCCACCATTGAGCTAAAGACATGGAATAAGCACCCAGGGTTGGTGGCATCTGTGTCTGCTTCCAACAGTAAACCAAGGCTTTTCAGGTGGATATTGTAAATATACAATTTTCTATAGTCATATCATACCTCATTGCTTTCTTTCAGGGGAAGTGTTTATGCTGCAAAGCTTTTCTGTCCTGACATATGCATTGGTGTCTAATTTGACAGGCCCTGTAACCCTCTGTGAGTTATTTCAGAGTTCCTACAAGTGTCTATTATCAATGCATATTTATATTTGCCTTAATTGTGTTACTCTTGTTTACCATGCTGGTACGCTGCTGGCAGCTGAATGTTTTAAGCCTCGTTCTGTCTCCTCTCTCATTCTGTCCTGCTCTCTTATTCTCTTTGTATGCATAAGGTCATTAATTGTGACAGTATTTTCAGTTTGTGATATATTATAGACACAAGAGGGTATGGTTTATTGTTGAAGGATAAAGTCTTGAAGGTGCTGCATCAGCAAAAAATAGAGTTTATTGTGTATACACAACCTACATGGGTTTTGTGTGTGTGTGTGTGTGTGTGTGTGTAGGGGTTAGAGACAGGAAATGGAAAATGCTGTGGTGTACTGTATGTTACGTGTTTCACCTTGAAAGGCTTTAAAAGGTTCATATATTTCCTTTCAAAACGAGGATTGTCATGGATACGCACACCTCTCATCTCTTACATTACAGACCATGATTTGGCCTGATGATTTCATAACACATCTAATTAGATGTCCCCTGTTTCTTGAAAAATAAATATATAATCACTGATTGCCAGGGAAATGCTAAACACACAGTGTGCTCCTCTGCGTCCTGCTCCGCTGTTGCATGGGAATCAGCTCTCTCGTCTAAAACGTGTTTATTTGCAGAACATTGGTTAATGTATCACTCGCTCACCCACCCACCAACCCAAAAGCCGTCATGGTAGTGATGAGAGCATAGCAAGGCCTCTGAACCTGTATCTTTTGCTGGCTGCCACTCACATGGCTGTGGGCATGTTTGACTCACAGGCTCTATGCTCCACACAACAAGTGAGTCACGACTTCACCGGGGGCCGGGCAATGGTAATGGCGAGCCACTACGCGAGCGTGATGAACGAGCTTGCGGGGGAGGCTGCTTCCAGGCTTTGTCAGCCGAAGTGTCATGGCTTCCGTCAGGCACACACGCACGCACCCCCAGTTCCTGTTTCCTAACATTTATGAAGTTGCATTGAAAGTTCTTTGTGAATCATGAGGTGCAAGCCGCCTCAATTGGAGTACCGGGTCGCAACTGAATGTCCCTGCCAATAACGGGGTGGAAAAAGGTGAAAAATAACAAGAACAGCAAAACAGACAGAAACGTGTCAAAGACATAATTCCCACCCAAGCTGTGTGTGTGCGTATAAACTGAGCAGGTGAAGACAACGTAGATAAGGCCAGGCATACAAACTGCTGGTTGAGCTGACTGTTACTGCCGACACAAATAGTTCTCTTAGATTTCATGGAATACACTGTCTGTCTGTTTGTGTTTTCTTTTCTGTTCAAAGCTTTCCGATTCTCAGCCAACCAGCTGTGTAAGTGTCCCTCAGTGTCCATTCACACCAGTGTGAAGTGTGTCCTCATTGTGCTTGATCATCATGTGCGCCTGTTACATTTCACTTACAGAGTGGAAGATTAATGTTATTATGTGTTGTTATTAAGAGTATTTTGATCGATCTCCAGTTGTTTTCAGTTATCCCAAAAGCACACATTTTTGTTCTATTCAAGCCCCTCCCCCATTGCTGAAATTCCTGTTGTGAACACCCCATTTCCAGAATGTTCTTTGGGATCCCACCCCCTGAAATATGGGAGCTCTGAGTCACTTTGGCAAAAACTAGACTGGTTACCCATCAGGAAAAGAGCTGCCAGAGTGGCGAAAGGAGATAGCCTTCCCCCAAGTTTCCAGGAATTTGACACAAGGGGCTTTCAGAAAAATTGATAGAATCTCCACTGAGGTCTGAAACTATCCCGTATCAAAATTACTGAAGAACTGAAGACACCGTCAAGACTTATTGTTGTCACATTTAATGCATGTTGTGTGCCAATAGCTGTATGCTATTTAATAGGGGTGGGAAAAAAAATCGATTTTTCGATTTCTCTCGATTCTCTCTAGACCGATTCTGTCTCGATTCAGAAAAGTTCATAATCGATTTTTTAATAAAAAAAAAAAAAATGTAAAAAATTAAATGTTTTTTTTTTTTTACACATCCATTTTGTGTTGAAATGCAAGCTGCATCGATTATTGCATTGTTCATTGAAAGTCATAATTGTGACAAGGAAAAGCTTTTTCTCAAATAAAAAATAGAGAAGGTAATTCATCTGTTGATTTTCTTTAATTATCAAACACAAAGTAGGAAGTGATTTGAGACTCTGAGTAGCAAACTCAAATGTTTTAAAAATCGACATGCATCGATAATCGTTTTATCGGTTTAGAATTGATAATCGATAATCGGTTTAGAATCGATAATCGGTTTAGAATCGAATCGTTGACCACTGAATCGGAATCGAATCGAATCGTGAGGTGCCAAGAGATTCCCACCCCTACTATTTAATATAGACCTGTGTCGTCTGACATTGTCATATTGGACAACTTTTAGTCATTTTTTTTATATTTCTTGTGTGACATTTGAAACTGGTGAACAAAAGACTTGAACTTACAGTATGTTTCTGACCTCTTCCTCATTCACTACTGCTGTAGCCTGTGACGGCTTCATTCGAGCGCCCCCAAACAAAAGAGCGAAACTAGGAGAGGAAGACAGAAAAGAGCATGTTCATCACCGCTAAGCACAGTCATCAACCTCATCAGTCCCCCACAAAGGGACTTGTTCACACAATGGGCTCTGCTCCGAGTGCTTTTGGCCTGTCCGTTTCCTAGAAATAGAAGGAACTCTCAGGAAGTTGTTGTTGTATGTCTGCTCTGAATTCCCCTCTTTGTGTGTGTCGATGGGGGAGAACATATTTGACACCACTCCAAAAAGAGGCTTGGTTCTGATAGGGCTGGTCGGGTGTGTAAAGGCGGTAAGGTCGTTATCAGCTGTTGAGCGCTTGTATATGATTCATGGATGTAAGATTTAATTTCACTTGTCCTTGGACTTTCCATGGGGACAGTTCAAAAATGGCAACATATTTCTTCCCTTGGCGAGAGAGAGGAGGAGGCGTGTAATGTCCAGACAAGATATGAATACCCTACACCTTATAAGTACAAGAAGCTCTGTTTGACGCCTACGCCATACTCTGCCTGCACCTGAGTTGGTGACTCTCTAGTGAGCCATAGAGTAAGCTGTCTGTTTTTTTTTTTTAAAGGTGTAATTCCCTCCTCTTGTTCTCCCCCACTCTCAGACACATACAGCTGGGTTGCCCGTTATTCCTTCCCTTGCCCCCTGCTCCTTCTACACATGTTGCCCTTCTAGTGTGCAATGGGCAACCAGACGCCACAATGCGCCAGGCGTTAGAATCCAGAGGGAACGCGGACAGGCAGGCTGGCGGGCGGGCGTGGGCTGGATGGAAACGCCGCAGCATGATCAGCGGTTCTAAAAATACCCTTGGCGGTGCCCAAAATCCACACACACTGGGCCGTCTGCACCCGATATAGCCCCTGGGGGGCTTTGAAGCGGGCTAGGGGGGCGCTAAGTATATCACCTTTTTTCACCAGCGCAGCCGCCTGTGCCTTTAAATAGCCAGCTGTATTGAACTTGAGACATTATGTAAGAGGATGGAGGCACTGTGTCGTGGGGCACGTGGGGCCCTGTGTTAATGGCCCCAGCCTTCCTCCCCCTCTCCTGTCCCCAGCCCACCCGCCTGCCTGCCTGCCTCTTGTCAGAAGGGCTCGGCCGCTCTTCAGCCCGCTGCTCCAGACAGAACCAGGCTCAGCTGCAGAAGCTACACCTCACTGCACAGCACTGGTCAGAGCGAGGAGACGCTATTCTAGGAAAGTCACCCAACCAGACTGGCTGTGCCAACACATCAGCACAGAATAACTCAAGGATGACCTCAATAAAGCCTACAAAAGGAATGCACTTGAGTGGAATCCATGAAGTGTATTTTTTTTCTGACTTTCTTCAACAGTTTGTTTTCTGTATTTTACTCATTCAATTTATTTTTGCTGTGTTAAAGGAACTGAGTTATGGAGGCAGTTTTGAGGAGTAATTCGCAATGGTGAATTCAGGCTGATTTAACACTATTTTATCATCTGCTAAAAGCCTGGAAATGAATGGTTACAAATTAACTTGGCTGAAGTGGAGAAGCAGAGTGTGAACTACAGACGTCGTTGGCACAACCACTGCACAACTCAGACGAGGGTCTCATTAATAAGGCTTACACTTGCAGTTCCCTCTAAAGGGATGAACTTAACATCACACCCACTCACTTCTTTAGTCCAGTTATCGTTTTCACAGGCGTCCCTGGCTCGGTGCTCTCTCTCTCTCTTGAACTGCCAATGCCCGTCTGTGATTGAAAGGTCATGAAGAGTGAAGTTGCTAACCATTAGTGTCGTCTCCATGGCACAGTGAGCAGGCAGCCAGAGCTCGGTGGCTTCTGGATAAAGCTTAACCAGGGCTTAGGACCGGCGAAAACTCTTAATAAGCCGCGCTCATGCTTCAGTGTCAGGGGCGCACGTTGGGCTTGACAAGTCTGCCCTATCTGTGACTTTTTGTAGCCCTGACCTACTTGTCTCTGTCACAGAATAAACCAGGCTCTGGCAACCGGCTTGCCTTTTAGGTTTTGTGGGTTTGAGTAGCCCTCTTGGGGACCTTTGCACTGGTTTTTAGGTTCGTTTTTTGAATGGTTGTGTATGCTTGTCCGTCCTGTGTTTATCGGGTGCCTGCCAACTCTGTCAGTGGGTAGTGAACTTGATGCCCCTCAGCATGCCAGTGCTGTAGATTTCCAGTTCACTTCTTGCATCATGAAGTGAATTCACTTCTTGCATTATGAACTCAGACAGGGTACGCATTATCTAGACTAAACCTAAGTACTTTTCTGTGCAGTCTACAAGGAAATATCTCTTGCAAAGTCATTTTAACACAGGATGACATGATAATATAACAAATGGGACATTACAGTGTTGACTGTAAAGGCTTAATAATACAGAATTGTCCCACGCTCAGTTGTGGGAGTCTGGGTCGCCAGTACCATAGTGCATACAGTACATAATTGGTCTGAAGGTGATTCCTCCAGATATGTAGGTACAGTAACACTGTACAGTGAGTGCCCTGGGATATTTTTACAACAGAAAAATGGCACCAGCTGCTACCCACTGTCCTCCAATAATGAGTGCAAAGATAAAGCGAAGGCGGGCATGTGTGCAATTGTTCTGTGTGTGTGCGCGTGTGGTCGTGTGTGTGTGTGACGCTGTGTCACATTCTACTCAGAGGGGATGGACAGTTGCTCAGAGGCTGATTGTGCGGGCTGGCTCTCCTATCAGGGCAGCTCACACTCATCCAAATCCCAGATTAAACACCCCCGCCTCTCTCTCTCTCGCACTCGCTCTCTCTCTTTCTCTCTCTCTCTCTCTCTCGCTCTCTTTCTTTCTCTCTCTCTCGCCCTCTCTCTCTCTCTCTCTCTCTTTCCATCCACCAGCACTCCTACAAGTCCCTGCCCCCTCCCTCTCCTCCTTGTGTAACTGTACTGATCGTGGATTACTAAACTCTGAGCCAACCCGGAGCTCTGTCAAGCTCCAACCAGAATGGTGAGGTAGGGGAAAAAAATCTGCATACTAGTTATCAATGTTTTATTTTGGGGAGGATTTTTTTTTTGTGGCATGTTATTACGATGCATATTACATTGCGTGTTTGCTGCCTGCCCAGCCACTGTCAGTGGAGCTGCTTAATGCAAGTTTGATTCACACCAATCTGTTGATGTGTTTTCCCAACGAAGCAAAGCGAAGGAGACAGAGAAAGAAAAAGACAGACCCTGCATGTGATAGAGAAAGTAAAGAGAGGACTTGTGAGGAGGCTGCCGTTGTGGATGTGGATATGTGTACAGTGCGCTGTGGCCGCGTGGAGCTGCTCTGGGAGTAAGTGGCTGTCAAGCCTCTATCTGGTGGTGGGGGGGGGGGGTTGGCCTTTGGGGCTCTGGGCTGTGGTGGGATGGGTGGGGGTTATGTGGGGGCAAAATTGTGGGCACAGGTGGGGCAGTTCGGTTTGTTAGCGGGAGCAGGGAGTCGCACCGGGTAGCCCACCTGAGCCGACCTCGTCGAGGCTCTTTGTGCTGAGTAGCCACCTCCGGGGTTTTGTCAGCGGCAGCCAAAGCTGCCCTCCTGACCTGGCGCAACCCTTCACCTGGCTTTCTGACCTTTGCTCTTGGCTGTGTGTCCTACTGAGCTGGATGTATTAAGTCACTGCATGCTGCTTCTGCTGTGGGCGAGAGGCCGCTGACGAGGGCGATGGGTGGTCTGGCTAATTTGCTGATTAGAGCTGTGTGTGTTACGCCAATTTCACTGTTTGTAAAAAAACATCAAAAGGGTTCAGAGATACAGTTGACCTTGCTGTCATGTCTTTTTTCGTCCATTGAAAAAAATTGGATTTCACAGTCCAGCAGTAACTTCAAAGGCAGCTTGATGCAGGATTAGTATCACATGTTGTGTTCTGATGTGATAACTACATGCATTGTTTAGGGGTTTTTTGGTCAGTGTTGCATATCCTAATTTGGAATTTGCAGAATGGGTATAATTAAAATGTAATCCGATTTGGGAGAAGACCACTGAACATCTGGTGTTACAACAGATGCAACAGTGCATTCCGTTTTTTTTGGTCTTCCATTGAAATAGAGGAATTACATCACCCCTTACCAGCCAGAAAAGAAAGACTGCGAAACATTGGCTTTTCAAGAATTGTTTTATGCCTAAGTTTACAAACATGTCGTGCCATGGGGGTGTTTCTGTTCCTCTTTTTTACCCAATTCTGCTTTAGTGTGTCTTAATTATGCCTTTGCTTTTGTCTTTGCTAGCGCAGGTATTTATCTAAGCTACAGTCATCCAGAGAGATTTTACTTTAATGTATGCACTCTTATTGCCGTTTAGAAAGTAGATTGTTATCTCTCTATAACTGCGCTATGTGTACACTGTGCTGAACAACACTAAGCCTCAAGCGCAATTAAAGAACGATCCAGGGGCGATGTTTTTGTCTTTTTTATTACTTTATTGCTCAGGAAGATGTGTGTGTGTTTAGAGAAGTGCGGCGTCACAAAGCATGCTTATCACATGGAACAAACCTGCAGTGAAACAAGAAAGTGTGAAGTGACAAATGGTCATTCTGACGTGTTGGTTTTTTTTTTTCTGTTTTATCAGCAGCAGCGCAGTCGAAGTACTAGTGGGGAGTTTCCCTCTGGGTCAGGCCAGACAGACGGAATGACAGACAGACACATTAGCCCCCAGGACTCAAAGAGACACCAGCCTAGCTGTGTGTGCAGGGAGCCCAGGAGATTGTGACAAACAACAGTGGCTCGCTCCACAAATGAGACACATTGTATGCCGTAGATGACATTCACCCGCTGACACTGATGATTAAGTGGGTACCAGTCAGCCATTGTCACGTCACATGACGTCTGAATAAATGTTACGTTTTTTTTCAGCAGCCATAGTACTGAGATTGTACGTCTTATTGTGGCTTCATAGATCAGATGCTCTGTGCAGTTTTCTACTCACTGCACGCACCTCCCTAATTGATACCAGCAGATTGCAAGCGCCAGAAAGAGTTATGTAAACGTGAACATACTGTAGATTCAGTACATGGTTAGTGAAGTGCTTCAGCTTAGGGTAAAAAGAGGACGAGGTTTGCGCACTGAGCACTGAGTTTCCAGAAAAGCCTCATCTGTCGCTTTCTGTATAGAATGCCTCAACAACAACAGGGTTAATCCATTGAAAAGAATGTGGAGAAGCCTATGCAATATATATTCTCCTCCTCTTGTAAATGGTACATGATGCCTGGATGCTATTCTTTTCTCCTTGTCCACGGCTGATGTTCTGGTGCTTTGTAGATTGCACACAGGCTTGTCCAATCCCACTTCATTGTCCCACCCCCACCCTACACACACACACACACACACACACACACACACAGACTTCCCATGTATTTGTGTCTAATCCTCTGGTGAATGCCATTTGTAATCATTTACGATTTGCTGTGTTTGAAAAAAGTTGTTTCCTAATCTCCCCCTGAGGGGATATGAATGAGAAGCCCGTGGCGGCTGGCTGGCTGGTTGGCTGGCTGGGTGGATAAAGGGGGTCAGGTGCAATCTGGCCCAGCTCTGGGTCCCAGATGTCTGGCCGGCCGAGCCCTCTGCTCCACCCTCCACCGCCAGCAGCTCTCACGTGAGGCAGGCCAGGGAAGAGGCTCGCACTGTCAGGTCTCACTGTCACATTTCATTTCATCTCGGACGTCTATGTAGGCATTAAAGGGAAAGGTTGCAGTATGCCGTAGGATTAGGAAAGGATTGTGTGTGTGTGTGTGTATAGATATGTGTGAATCTGTGGGCAATGCAAATGTTCCCACCTATTTGCGTGTGTCCATCAACATCTCTGTGTTGACATCAGGACCTCCTGTGCCCCAGGCCCAGTGCTGAGAGTGAGGCTGCCGTGTGCTGGAGCCGGGCCACACGAGCACACTCCACTCTTGTAAAGAGGTCACAGGGGTCTGATTGTTCCAGGCCAGGGCCATGAGCTTGCACACAGACCCCCCTCTTAAACCGTGTTAATGTTTACGGCCAGACGAAGGGGGAAGTTTGGCCCCCTGGAAATCAGGTTTAATCGGTGGGAGGCCAGAGGTGAGCTGATCCACCGGGCAAGCTCCTTTTGTAGGCGCAGCTGCATCCGTGTGGCCTGCTGCTGGATGACGGGGGCATGTGGGTGCACCACACTTGGTGTAGGAGTGAGATGATGGGCAGCGTGTCTCACCGATTCAGGGTGTTTTTTGTCACAGCCGAGGAAGTGATGATAAGAGTGCGTTGGTTATGATGATGATGTGTGTGTGTGTGTGTGTGTGTGTGTGTGTGTGTGTGTGTGTGTTTGCATGCGTTGGTTTAATTGGGAGCGTTCTCATCTTCACACCATCAGCTGGTCAACTGGTTGTGCCAGGAGACATGAGTGGGAGTGTTTTTGTGTGTGTGTGTGTGTGTGTGTGTGTGTGTGTGTGTGTGTGTGTGTGTGTCCATCCACGCGCGTCGTGAGTCACACGGGCCAATTCTATAAATGTTTGTCGAGAAGTGTATTTATTTTCCCCCCTCCTGTTGAATCATTGCTTCTCGCAGTGAAGTGTTCTCTCTCTTTCTTTCGTCACAGCCACTCACAACCAGTTTGTTCTGCTTTGATCGTTTCCATGACCCAGTCGCCACAAGGCCTGCGCTGTTGAGTGTTTGCACATCAACTGCTGAGTTTCCTCAAAATATTTGCCTCCACTGTACGCAATGGGTGACATTCTCCCTGATTTACCTTGAAAACATCTAAGCAGCTTTTTCCCTTGTGAGGCTCAAGAGACGAAAGACGGGAATCCTTCCTCATTTAATTACGTTTAAGCACTCAGACAGGCCAAAGAAAGGTAGTAAATAAAAAAAAAAATGCAGGCATCTATACATGCTTGGTAACTGGCATTTCGTCTGCTTGTCTTAATGCCACACATTTAGTACATAATGGCCAAGCATTTTTTGGAATGCATTTTTATTTTGGATTATTTTTTGTGTGTTATTTTTGGTTCTGATCCCAGATGAGGCCCAAATCCCTCGCAGCTTATAGAATTATCACTCATTTCTCTCGTTCAAACAAAGGCCACGCCAATAATTCCATTTTGTGTAACAGTCCGCGCCCCGCTCCCCTGCAGACATCGCATCGGGTGAAGTGTGAGGTAGTGGCAAGGGCCGACTGCTGAAACAGCACAGTGCTTTTTGATTGGTCTCTCTTAAAGCGGGGGCAGAACGGCGTCGCCCGTTTGTCTTAAGCAATGGAGTGAAAAATAATTGTTGTCTTGTCACTCGAATTACAGTAGTAATTATGCAATTAACGATTAACATGCTCCAAATGTGATTTTTCTGATTAGTGCAATGGCCTCATAAGCGTGATTTATGGAAGTTAATTATGCTGTGTTTCCAAGCATGATGGGAATGCAGTTTGTGTTTGCATTCATGAGTGCCACCACATGCTCCATATTTCCCAGCGGCTGGGTCTTACTGTACGGGCCCGTAACCCTTTACCGGGAAGGGGATTACGGTCATGTCATCTGAGTATATTATGCCCTAAGTCTACACTGTAATCCCTTCCCATTGCAAACTCGTTTATCACATGTAAATCAGCCCATGCTACGGCCATCAGCATTCCAGTTCCTCCCTTTGTTCTTCCCACCCGTCACGTCCTCCCACTGGCTTCCCTCCGCCGAGCCACATGGCCACTTCATGCTTCTGTTTGTTTACATAATGCACCGCCTGTTCTGCTCACTTTGTGTTCTGGTCAAAATGAGGAGTTCTTTCAGCTTTCATTATACTAACCTAGAAACATTGAATTGTGAATGTGTGCATAGGTATGTGCGTGTGTGAGAGAGAGAGAGAGAGAGAGAAAGTTTGCTGTGTGTTAATGATGGGAGAACACATCTCTTTAACAGATAGAGAGATCTCACCTCTGTCTGGTGTCTGGTCCCCTGTGCAGGTGGTTCCACCCCAACATCACTGGGTTAGAGGCGGAGCAGCTCCTCCTGACACGGGGCGTCCACGGCAGCTTCCTGGCCAGGCCTAGCAAGAGCAACCCAGGGGACTTCACACTCTCTGTCAGGTACAGCTGCCCTCTGGCTATATTATATGGTTGTTTATTTGCTGCTGGTGGTGTTGTGCTTGCTTCTGTTGTTATTATTATGTCTGGAGCAAGCTTGTGCTGCAAAGGCCCTAGCCAAAAGAAAATAAGGAATAAAATATGTGGCCTCCTCAGGCAGGCTGTCAGTACACAGTCATTTAAAGAGTTGAGTGCGTATTGTTTCTCACAGCACACTGCCCTGGTGGGTGATACCATTAACATCTGCTGGGTTAATGTCTACAAATGTCTTCAAATTCATTTGGTTATTTTTCTTTTCTTTTTTTTAAATTTAAACAGTATGAGGAAAAGAAAGTCATCAGAGACAAAGTATTTCTCAGTTATTCGCTTGTGACATGCAGGCCTTGGAGGGAAATGACCTTTTGAAGCCCTTGCCTGGAAAAAAGCGTAGATGGAATGGAAAATACTAAGAAAGAAAAAAAGAGACTTGGCTTTCGCTCCTGGCTATTAATGAACTCTAGCATAAAGAGCAGCTCTGTGCGAACAATAGGAGTGGATGGCGCCATACTGTGCTTTATGGCACAAACAAACACTGGTCAGCACTTACACATTTCACTCGCAGGATTGACCTTGAAGTGTATAGATGTGTATGGACAACCAATACAGACTATTCAGCACAGCTCACAAGTGTTTCACAGCCACTTCGATGATTTCACTTCTATCAATGTTCTGTAACAGAGCTGAATGAACTAATAGAAATGGCCATGCCCCTTCGTCATGTGGCCATGCCAGTGTGTTTGTGTATCCATAAAGCTGAGGAGAAGTACACTGCAGCTCATATCAGCAGCCCTGCCTTAGACTGTAGAGGATCAGTGGTGATAGAGAGAGAGAGAGAGAGAGAGAGAAAGAGAGAGAGACGGAAGCTTTTAAGTTTCTCATCGGTTGGCTCTTGGGTGGGGAAACTTATCAGTGTATCACTGTCCTGCTCTCTGCACTTTACAGCAGCCGTTGGCACCAAAACACAGAAAGAGAGAGAGAGACAGATGGAGAGATTGAGAGTGAGAGAGACAGCAGGAGAAAAGGAAAGAGAGAGAGAGCGAGAGAGAGTGGAGGGAAAAAAACTGGGAGAGAAAGGCAGCCATACGGGCTGGGCTGGTCTGGTCTGCTGGCGAGGAGTCAACAGCGGTAGCTCTTAATGGCCTTAAGACGTGGAGGCCCCACGCAGGGAACAGCGGCTGCGGTAGCGGCTGCCACAGCAGGGGCGTCTGTGGCTTTGCGCTGAGCCGATCCCAGGGCGTAATGTGCTCCGGATTCGGCGGCAGGCTTGTGCCCGAGGCCTAACCACAGCCAGCCCCCATCTCAGGGTCTGCCGTGCCCGAACGTCGGCTGGTTCCTCTGCTGGTTCAGCTGACAGACACACAGACACTTTCACTCCGTAGTCTGCGGAAGGTAGGGGGCCGGAACTTCCCAGCAGCTACTGTGTGGTGCCCGTATGAAGCTTATTAGTAACTTTACCCTGTCAAATCAAGAGCTTTGGCCGGAGTAGATTGTTACGGTTTTCAAAGACTGTATTTCAGTCTGTCATCTTTCATCTCTTGATGATCTATCAGTAGTCTTTCATCATCAGGCCTTGCTTGTATGTGACATAAAGAAAATAATATAATACAAAGAAATCGCAATGGTCAACTTGAAAATATAATCTGTAGTTATTAAAAATGGATTGTGTGTGTGATGTAGTGTGGTTGAGTGCTTGAAAGTTTGAAGATGTTATTTTATTAAGCCCCAACAAGATATGCACAGCGCTTGCAACTTTTTTTTATCACTTAAACTGCAGACAGACAAGCTTAGAGAAGACCATTACTCTCTGACTCACACGGCAAAGATCCAATAATGAGCTTTCTATCTCGTAGACTTTTTCATGCACTCTCACTCTCACTCAGAAACAAACACACACTCACACACACACACACACACACACACACACACACACACACACTTCTCTTAGAGTGCATTTTCATAACTGGAGAGATGGTAATTACAAAGTCATTAAGAAAGTCTCCCCTTACAAGGGCATTATTTGATAAAGCATCCTGGTCGCACAAATGGACTCAAAGGGACTACATCACACCATTATCTTCTCTTTCCTGTCTATGTCCTCTCTCTCTCTCTCTCTCTCTCTCACTCTCTCTCTCCCTTCCTCTCTGTCTGTCTACCATGAGTGGAGGCTTCCTTATTGAATACTCTGTGCATGCTGAGACTAGACCCAGTCAGAACTGAAAAGGTAAATCAGTGGATTACACATTGCATTAGCCATCCTGTAACTAACACTGATTACATGCTGTGCTGTAACAGTAGCAGGGCATCAGCTATCTCGCTTAATGTCCATTAATGTTGAGTTTAATGGTTTGTTCGTGTTGACTTGTGCGTTGAATTATGTTTGTTACGGGAACATCCATTTACATGATGCATTCATTAACATAAACAAACCATAAACTGCAGCATTTCACATTACTCACAGTTTATCTCTGCTGACGTTAATAGCTCGGGTGTGAATAATGGAAACGTAATGTAAAACATAACAGAGTGTTTTTCGCACTGGTGTGTATAAGTGTTCTACAAGTTAGGAGGGTGAGTTGAGGACTGAAGACGCCAGGCGGAGCAGAGATGAGAGGCCTTAGGGGTCAGGGGTCATTGTCCTGAGATGCCCTGTCTCTGTATCCTCTGATGTGAGAATGGCCTCCCTGCAGATGTAACGCCTGGGTGTCCACACCCGATGGGAATCCCAGCCCGGGGATCAAACCTCTCCTTTCGAAACAGATCTCTCCAAGTCTGGAATGTTCTTGCCCCTTGTGCTGAATATAGAGTCCCCTCCCTCTCTCTTCCCAATTACGTAATAGCCGATTGCCTCAATTCACTGTAAATATTTCCACTGCCGTGGAGCTATTTATAGATCTTCACCATTGATCCCGGGCGGTGCATGTCCAAACATAATCTCTGGGCTGGCTTTAATCGCAGTGGCCCGACTCCACGAGGAGGACGAGCTAAATGACATTGGCTGCCGGAGATGGAGAATGGCAGGCTTGGTATCTGCGGTGGGGGGGGGGGGGGGGGGGTTGGATGAGGGGGGTTTAAAAGGCTGGTGATTAAACAGACTCCCAGTGAGACAGACGGGCATCGAGTCGGGTCGGTTTTCTCCTGTCTCTCTGACCGGCTAGCGCGGGGCTGGCCCGATAGAACAGGACAATCAATGATGTACTCGCACTGAACTGGGGATTACAACAACAACAAAAACAGAAAAGGTAAAAATAGGAAGAAAGAAGTGAGCAGGAGTAAAGGAAGTGAGCACCCTTGGTTACCGAATGGGTCGGGGTTGGGTTGCGAGGAGGTGATGCCCCACACTCTACCCTCTGCCAGCGTCACGCAATGGGGGGCGGGGGGGTCAGATATCAGCCATTGTGATTGATTTTGACCCTGTGAGCCGAGAGGAAAGAACACACCATCTTTCATTCATTCAATATGCTCCCTCACTCACGCTGCATTTCCATGGGGGGGGGGTTCCAGTGTGATACATCAATAACTATGTTTCCATGTGTACGTTTGGGTGGTGCTTTTATCCACAGCAACCTCCCAAAGGGGGGTAGAGTTCAACACAACTGACAGCAGGTGGAGGAGAAACGATTGAAAATAGGCAAGACTGTGGTTTCACAGAAACCAATGCATAAGAAGTCTGTAAGGTGGTGTAGGAGTACGGGATGGAAGTGTGGGGGATCAAGAAGAAGTGTTCACGTCCTTTTGAAGAACAAGTGAGATTCTGCTCAAGAGCATATGCTGAACTAAATATGTTGCACTTCCCTGATGTTCATTTTATGAGGTATTTCAATTTGCATAATTGAGTCTTTGCTCTCACATCTTTAGTAGCTTACCGTTTTAAATGTATTTGTTCAGTTATCACTTTTTTCAGTGGAGTATTCAGTGTGACCCAGTGGTGCTGGCAGAGACCGATTGGCCAGGACAAGTATGCCAGTTTTTTGGCCAGCTAAAGATAGCACACCCACAGGAGCCCGTGTAATGACGAGGACAAGATTGCAGCAAAGATACGATGATTATCCTCCTGAGGTCACGCACTGTACTTGCAGCGCACTCCTGACAGCGCTCACACAACGTCACACAACTCCTGCATCATTTCTCTCTCTCTCTCTCTCTCTCTCTCTCTCTCTCTCTCTCTCTCTCTCTATCTCTCTCTCTGTTGAATGGCATCCAGATCAGTGAACATCCATCAGGCTGTGTGGAGCGGCATGCCGTCTGTCCTTATAAGAGTGAGAAGGCAGAGGCTCAGTTGGACTGGGATTTGTTATTTGTGTCTTTGCGTGCACTGTAATTGCATTAAAGCGGCCTGGGCCAGCCAGCCATGCAGGCAGGCAGACACACACACACACACACACACACACACACACATGTGCGCACACACCACACATACAAACACACTCTCTCTCTCTCTCTCTCTCTCTCTCTCTCTCTCTCTCTCTCTCTCTCGCTCTCACACACACACACACACTCAGACAAATGCTCACTTATACACACACACACACATATGTGCACACAAACACCACATAAACACTCTCTCTCTCTCTCTCTCTCTCTCTCTCTCTCTCTCTCTCTCGATCTCACACACACACACACTCACAAATGCTCACTCATACACACACACACACACACACACACACAGGCCGGCAGTGGGCTCCACAGACACACTCATGCGTGGCCCAGCAGTCAGTAACCATTAGCTGGCGCTGATGAGGGGCGCACTGCTCCCTGCACCATGGAAACATCCATAATGCAATTACAAGCAGTCCAGAGTGCAGATTTATGAAAGATAGAACAATAACGATGGATGAGGGAGGGCAACACAGAGACAAGAGAGAGGGAAAGGAGAATGATGAGATTTATTTCACTCCATCCAAACCCCTTCTCCATAAATTACATTTGAAGGAATAGAAGGCTATTGTGAACAAGACAGTGTATGTTTGTAACACTTTCATCTCTTTTTTTTCCTTCTTTTTTTCTTCTTCCCTCACTGGGATATTTGTCCTTTTTTTTGACTGGCATGTCACGGCAGTCAGTGGAGACAGAGACAGATGTGATCTGTGCACGTAGTGAGCGGCTGTGGTTAGCGGGGACTGTGCCAGAACGGCGCAGGTGTTTTTTTCCTTCCGTTACTCTGTCGGTTGGATGTGTTAAGCCTCAGCTCATTGTGAGCTGAAAAGCTGAAACCCAACAGGGAGACAAAATGCTCTCTGGATTGGATGAGTTTATGTGCGCATCCCACACACGATGTTCCACAAAAATGTCCTCGCTCTGCTTTTTAACAGAGTGCATATGGCTTATTTTGTTTGATGGCTACTTCACATGAACTAGAATAACCCTGGAAATCCTGTAATGTCCTGTTCTGTAATTTGGTCCCATAAGCTGATAAGAATGTCTTTAGGTGATTGTGGGTGAATAAGGTATTAAGCGAAAACCCATAAACCTGCCGTATTTTTTCCCGGGGCCCACAAAGATGTTTTGGCTGCAAAATCCCTCTCAAAATCCAGCTGAAATCAAATGTATTGTAGACTCTGGGGTCTAAGCTGTGTGAACTCTACGAAGCTGTCTGTCTCTCTCTATCTCACTTTCTGTTTCTCTCTCTCTCTCTAGATATCTCTCACTGAGTCTTCAGTTTCTGTGGTCGTCCTGTCTATCCTGTTTGCTCTCTTTCCATTGCATTGGATTAGATCCCCACCTACACATAATAAACAACACTTTCTCTATATCCCCCCTCCCTCACGCTCTCTCTCTCTCTCTCTTTCTCTCTCTCTCTCTCTGTCTGCCCGGTTCGTAGGCGTAACGATGAGGTCACCCACATTAAGATCCAGAACTCGGGGGACTACTACGATCTGTATGGCGGGGAGAAGTTTGCCACGCTGGCCGAGCTGGTGCAGTACTACACCGAGCAGCACGACCTGCTGCGCGAGAGGAACGGCGACGTCATTGAGCTCAAGTACCCCCTCAACTGCAAGGACCCCACATCGGAGAGGTACAGCCCAGCATAGGCCCGGTCCAGCCCAGTACAGCAGCACACAGCACAGTCCAGTGCAACACACCATGGCCTGTTGCATAGTGTTTGAATGGGAGTAGAGTAGTGTGCCCTCTAGGGTTTGCACTGTGGTAGTGCAGGGGAGCAGAGGACTTTTTATTTTTTTGCTCCAATGCCAGGTCAGGAAACCTAGAAGGATCAACAGGTATTGACAAGAACAATCCATATTATCAAAAATTATCAATTTGAACCAACAATTTTAGAATAAATGACTGGACGGAACATGTAATGATAGTATGCATTGTTTCTGGAATGGCTATCTCTGCAATACGGATATGCTGATTGGTGGTGTGAGTATAATATGGCAGCCCTTAGAACATAGTATTGTCCAAATCAGCCCAACTCTGGCTGCAGTGTATATCACTGAGGCTGTGTAAAGCAGGCTGTTCACCTGAATCTGGGAAGTAATGAGAAGAAGTGGTGAATGTGATTGCCAATAGAGCTGTGCACCGAGCACCTGCAAATTGCAACACAGTCAAGAACACACACACACCCTGAACAATGCATGCGATTTGGTAGAAAGCAGACAAATCAATCATGCCATTAGGTGCAGACTCTGCTGCAAATATGAAATAGCTTGGCTGCAGAAGAGTATTTAGCACTAAGTATCAACATTGTTGTGTTGCATTGTTGAGCATTTTCAGTGTTTCCCCTCGGGTATATATTTAGTGCTAAGTGCCTTATTTTCACGAAGCAGACATGTACTGTATGTCGCCTAAGCGATTCCTCCCCCACACATTCACAGGTTCATCACAGGCCCCTCCTGACCACATTGTGTGGAAACAAGTTCCTACTGACACCTCTGCTTTCAATCCATTCTCAGCCACATATATAACCACCATATGGTGTTTGTGAGAATGTGTGTGTGTTTGTATGTGTGTGTGTGTGTGTGTGTGTGTGTGTGTGTGTGTGTGTGTGTGTTTGATCTCAAATGCATCCTTCAGACAGCGGGGAAACTGCTATCTCTACTTAACCATGTAAAAGTAGAAGACATCTACCCCCAGTGAGATGCTATCAAACGCACGTAAAGCCATATGTCTGTGACAAACTTTCCGTCTGAAGAAGAAAAAAAACCGTTCCATATACGTTAGTGCAAAGCACAATGTCTGGGGTACTTAGAAAGGGGCTTTGTAGCTGGTTACGGGGGGGGGGGTTGGCATTTAGAATAGGTCTGAGAATGTTGTTTTGGGAAGAACAGAGTACCTCTGCTCATTAGAGATGGCCTCATGTGTGTTGGTTTGTGGCCCCTGCTTAGATGGTACCACGGGCACCTCTCTGGGCGTGATGCGGAGAAGCTCCTCACGGAAAAGGGCAAGCCGGGCAGCTTCCTGGTGCGCGAGAGCCAGAGCAAGCCAGGCGACTTTGTGCTGTCCGTCCTCACCAACGAGGAGAAGCACGAAAACGTGGACCGCAAGACCAAAGTCACACACGTCATGATCCGATATCAAGTAAGAGAACGCCCCTATTCTCCACCTGAACAAAAGGGATCTCTATAACCCAATCTGGGTATTCCACCATATTCATGTCAACCACAGAATGTCCAGTGAGTGGTGATTGACACTTTTGATGGTGCCTCCACAGGATGGCAAGTATGACGTAGGTGGAGGAGAGAGGTTCGACACCCTGGCGGACCTGGTGGAGCACTATAAGAAGAACCCCATGGTGGAGAAGAGTGGTATAGTGGTACACCTGAAACAGGTAAGCACGCAGTAGTGCATGCTGGGTAAAACAACATGTAGGAGGGTTCTCATTGTGTAAGGGAAGTAACTTGCCTTGCGTAAAGTATAACCTTCTCGATGTCCCCAAAATAAACAGTCTGTATGGTTTGTTTCAAACTCACAATGGTACAACAAGTGCCTAATAGTGGCTGACAATAGGCTCAAGGCTAGAGTGCAATGAACCAGCCAGTCAAACAGCTACAGAAAACGTTTTGATTTCTGCAGCTTTGCACATGATGGGTGTGGTGAAGACAGCAAACGTCTTTGTGGTTAGACAAATAATATATAGATGGAACAAAAAAGTAGATATGTAGGAAGGCTCGGGGTGTAGGTATGAAAGTGAGGAATAAAAATGTAACATTGTTGCTCCCTTCATTATCTCTACCAGAGTAAAATGCAAGAAAAAAAAAACAGGTTCACATAACAGACCGTTAACAGATATGTGCAGCTCATATAAAATACAATAGCACCAAAATGCACCTCTATTTTTGGTTGTTTTTGTTCTTCCATTTATTTTTCACTTATGGGGAATTGATGTTAGGATTATATCATTTTTTATTTATGTTAGTATCTTCTGTGTTTTCATATTCCTTTTGCACATGGAAGCCTTTCAATGCAACAAGAATAAATGCAGCAAACATCGAGAACCGGGTGCGGGAGCTGAACAAAGTGGCCGACAACTCGGAGAAACCCAAGCAAGGATTCTGGGAGGAATTTGAGGTATTTGGAGTTTCATGATGCATATTAGGACAAGCTTCAATGAAATATCTTTCCTGTCCCACTTTTAGTGTGAAGGTTCAGCATCATTTTCTGGGTGCTTCATTCATCACTTCCTCCTAAATGAATGAATGAATGAATGAAAGAATGAATACATGGTACTTAGTTTAAACCCCCTATAGAACCCAGTAATGTAATGATTTCCCGATAATGTAATAACTCCCAATAATGTAATCTTTTTTTCCATATTTAATCTTTTAAATCCATCAACAATGTAATAAAACCCAATTGTGTAATAATCTCCCATTAATGTAATACAGTGTCTTAACCAATAATGTAATAATATTTGTACCAATAATGTAAAAAAAAATATTAGGTTAACGCAATAATGTAGCAACTTCCAATAGTGTAATAATTTAGTACATTATTGGTACAAATGTTATTTACATTATTGGTTAAGACATTGTATTACCTTATTGTGTTTTATAAAAATTTTGATGGACTTAAGTGGCAAAATCTATTACAGTAGTGGCTATATACATTATCTGGAAATGATTACATTATTGGGTTGTACACCCCCTCTCCCTGGTATTCTAATGACCTCTCGTGGTGTTTCTAAAGAGGGCTACACACTTGATATCCTCCCTGGGGACCTCAAGAGGGTGCTGTTGGGCACCATGTCAAAATGTAACTCCATTCCCTTAATACTGAGACCCAAGTTTACTTCTCCAGTCAGCATGCTCTGCTCCGTGTCCCCTTTGATGTAAGAGAGAGGGTCCTTGGGAAGCAGCACAGAGGGCGTGGGGCTTAGCAGTCTGTTGTAACTGGGGAGAGTCTGATGTAACTGGGGGGAGAGTGTGTTGCGCTCTGGTGTGTGTGTAATGGGGTCATGACGCAGCAGGAGTGAATGGTGTGCCCTCTCCGCTCTGTGTCCCCAGATGCTGCAGCAGCAGGAGTGCAAGCTCCTCTACCCTAGGAAAGAGGGACAGAGGCCAGAGAACAAGAGCAAGAACCGCTACAAGAACATCCTGCCGTGTAAGTCGCAAAGTTACACACTCCTCACTCCTCACTTACTGCTAGAGCTGTTGTGTGAGTAACGTGAGTCTTACAAAAGTTGCAAAAATAACTAATAACTATAACTATAACTAAGTAAGTATTAGTAGTAATAAGTAGTAATAAGTGTAATAATTATTACTAGTTGTAGTAGTGGTCGTAATTAGTTTGTATGTGCTTCTGTCATTTTGCTCACAATATATTAAATTCTCCCTCCAGTCGACACCACCCGTGTGATCGTCAGGGAAGCAGACCCAGAGGTGTCTTGCGCCGACTACATCAACGCCAACTACATCAGAGTGAGTTTTCCCCGTCAAATCATTGACATTGTTCATTCCTTTAGCTCTTATGTTTATTGACAGCAGTACCTACTCGTCCTTGTTTCGGGGTATCAGATGTCTGGTGTAACACTCTCTGTTAGGGTAAACAGGAAGATGGACGACACGTAGACGAGGGGAAAGTCTTCATCGCCACACAGGGCTGCCTGCAGAATACGGTGATGGACTTCTGGAAGATGGTGTACCAGGAGAACACGCACGTCATCGTCATGACCACCAAGGAGATGGAGCGAGGCAGGGTATGCTCTTGATCCACAGCTTCATCTTCACCCTTTCAGACACACACACACACACACACACACACACACACACACACACACACACACCTCGTGAAGATGCTTCAGGGCCGAATTCAAGGACGAATCTGACTTTTTTTGGTTTTTCATTGTCTCCGACAGAATAAGTGCGTACGGTACTGGCCCGACATCAACACCACCAGGGAGTTTGGGAAAGTGAGCGTGAAAAACATCGAGGAGCACACAGCCCAGGACTACATCCTGAGAGAGCTGGAGGTGACTCGAACAGACAAGGTGAGCTACTCCATCACTGAGCTTAAGGCTCTCTGCAGGTTATTTAAAGGCCCCTTTTGTAAGGCTGTGCTTGCAGTGAAATGTAGAGCATCTTTAGATGGGAACACAAGGTTCCTGAAACTCGCCATTACTCCTCCCCCACTACACAATGTCAAGTTCTCACCGGGTTATGATCTGGGCTCTGATGACAGAGGGAACCACCCAGGTACATCTGGCACTACCAGTACCTGAGCTGGCCGGACCACGGGGTGCCCAACGAGCCTGGGGGAGTTCTGAGCTTTCTGGAGCAGGTCAACCGGACCCAGGGAGCTGTTCTAGAGACTGGGCCCATTGTAGTCCACTGCAGGTAAAAACATGACCGTGAACTAGTTGGATTCCCGTGCATAGTCTAAGTGTTAACTTAGTAATGATACAATATATATAATGATAAAATGTTACAATGAAAGCATCAAAGAAAGTTGTAGAAGTGTGTACATCTAAGAAGCAGTATCAAAATGTACCCTTTTCTCCAGAAAGCAGTGTTTTAGATACCTGACTTGACACATATTGTTTCTAAAGGTCAGTCAGCATTACTTGGAAGACATTTTCATGGCTGTGCCACTTCTAGCTAAACCAGTAATATGCCTTCAATCCATGTGTGTCTGGTATGTTGCCTGTTTTCCCCCAGTGCAGGGATTGGAAGAACAGGAACCATCATCGTGATCGACATTCTCATTGACATCATCAACAGACAAGGTATAGCATATGACCAGTTTCATTTGCATGTGCATTCCTGTACAGGAGCGCCTACAGTACTTTGTCTCAAAAGCAGCGTTCCATCACTCCGCCTCTGTCATGTCCCTCAGCAGGAGTTTGATTACAGTGGTTCTGGTGGCATGCGCTGGACAATTACCGCATTACATCCCCCATCAGATCTGCATAAATAGATCATTTGTCAGTGATTAGGGCATTCTGAAGGATCACTGAAGGCAATGTTCTCTCGCTGCCACATGCTGTGCAGTCTCATCAGTGTGTTTGTGTGTGGGTGGGTGTGTGTTTGTGTGTGTGTGGATGCGTGCGTGTGTGTGTGTATGTGAGAGAGTGAGAGTGGGGGAGAGAGAGAGAGAGAGAGAGAGAGAGATGAACATAATTAATTATGCTACTGGGCTGTAATACTTAGTGAATGTCTCAGCTTCATACTTCCTTTTCCACCAGTGAGAGCTCTATAGTCGAAGAGCAGTTTAAAGTGAGACTGTGTTGTTTAAATCAACAGTAGTAACTTCCAAGTTTTTTTCTAGGTTGAACTAAGTGAGCGTTTCTTTTTTCCCAGGGCTGGACTGCGACATAGACATCCCCAAAACCATCCAGCAGGTGCGGCAGCAGCGCTCGGGCATGGTGCAGACGGAGGCCCAGTACAAGTTCATCTACATGGCCGTGCAGCAGTACATCGACACCGCCCAGAAGAGACTAGAGGAGGAGCAGGTACCAGCTGATGGGGCCTCATCCACCAATGGGGACTGACACCAGTCACGGGGGGGGGGTCTGGAAGATGCTTGTATGGAATGAATGGAATAGGTGTCGCCCTGAACTGCCATAAAGCAGGCTTTCTGAGGGACTCTGCTGTCATTTCAATTTCCCCAATACTGGATTCTTTCGCTCTTCCTTATAGTTCCCCACAGTGAATTATACATTCAGTAGGAGTACAATTACAGCTTTCGCAACATGCTAATCATCAGCTGCTAAAATTATAGCATTCCATGTAGTTCTCCTGCCGTGTCAAAATCAAGCCGTATTACTTACCTACCTAATTACCTAATAGGAACCAATCAGAGATTTCCCCTGACATGACCACACAGATAGCCGTGGTCCAGCTGAACATGCTTTGAGGTAGCAGAAGCCCAAAAATAAGTAGATCTGAAGGGAAATGACTGATGTTTATCTTATCTTATCTAGAGAAAGCCCTTTTTGCAGTGGCACATACTAAACTAAAAGACTAGTTATTCTATCTGCCACCATTCAGCGTGTGTTATACCGTAAGTTACTGCAATAAAGTTCAAAACACTTTCTTAGTGTGATTTGTTTAGGGTTTGGAATGCTGTGTTTATGCAGTGGGAAACACAAACATTGTATTTTACTGTCATTTGTTTCTCAGATTAATTATCAATCACAGTTGCAGTATCTCAAGAGATAACCTGCTGTGATGGCTTATTTTATTATCCTCCAGCCTTAGTTCCTGGTTGGTATCTAGTACGTTATCTAACTCTTCCTGTTAAAAGGGAGTTCTTCCTGGTCACCGTCACCTTTGGTGCTTTGCTCCTCGGGTTCAGACTCTGGGCTCTATAAAACGCCTAACGAGACAGTTTCAGTTATTACTGCCGCTATCTAAATGACATTGAATTGAATACCTTTTGCAGAGGGGCAAGACAAAGGAGAGGGAATACTCCAATATCAAGTACCCTCCTATGACGAACGCCAGAGTGAAGCCCAACATGACCTCCTCACGCTCCTCGTCCGTGTAAGTCTCCTCCCACCCCTTCATGACCCGACACATGCACATTTAGGAGTTACGAGACACATTCGGCCTGACTGATGAACAGTGTGTCGCTGCTGCGTTAAAATGCTTTAGTTCCCATACATGCTTGACTGAAAAGTATCTGAAGCATCTGAACTTCCGCAGTGTTTCTGTTCCTGGGTTTTTTTTCGGACCATAAGGAAGTCAGACTATGGAGCCTTAAGCATCCTCAATCCACCCACTCTAATGATTTGCATCCTTGAGAGCCTCCGACTCTGGAGGGGATCTAACCTGAATGCAGCCCAGGTCTGGTGTCAGAGTCGGCTGCTTTCTGACAGGATTTTCCCCTGATGAGATGTCTTTGTTCCCCTCTCTCGCTCTCTCTCTCTCTCTCTCTCTCTCTCTCTCTCTCTCTCTTTCCGGTGTGCGTCTGCAGGATGAATGACGACTCGTCCAGTGTGTATGAGAACTTGAACATCAAAAGCCCAAAGAGCTGTGGGAGCAGTAACACCAGGAGATAGGTCCCCCAGGCTGCAGCCTCTCTCTCTCTTTCTCACTCTGTGAGTACTCTCTCCCTTTCTCTCTCTCTCACACACAGGCACACAATAAGCACTGTGTTCCCTAGGCCGGTATGCACAGCCAGGTGTCAGGGTGTGGGAGAGCAACTAGTGAAGGAACAAAAGGGATGGAGAAAAGAAAGTGTGTGTGTGTGTGTGTGTGTGTGTGTATGCGTGTGTGTATGCGTGTGTGTGTGTGTGTGTGTGTGTGTGTGTGTGTGTGTGTTTGAGTGAGAGTGGGGATATTCAAGGGAATAGTGTTACGGTCGTCTTTCATGGTCTTTTCATGGCAAAACAGCTTTAAAGTAGCAACTTGTTTCAGAGATTTGCAGCATTTTGGCCCTTAAAATATTCATGATTTCTTAGAAGACGTGTCAGTATCTCTCTACAGAGCAGCCTCTGTCCTGTCTGTCTGTGACAGAACATACAGTCTACTCCACTGACTGAGAATTTATTCACTGAAAGGGATAACCACATAAGTGGTTCTGAAAATCACAGAAGTTGGTGTTGGATGTCATCATCCCTGCTGATATTTATTGTGTGTGTGTGTGTGTGTGTGTGTGTGTGTGTGTGTGTGCATGTGCCTGTGTGTGCGTATGTGTGTGTCTTTGCAGTCGCAGCAGAGGTGCAGCTCGTCAGCGCCTGACCTTGCGTGCGTTTGGAGCAGGGTGGGGTAGGAGGCCTCCCCTCCTTCCCCCCTCCCTCTCTCCCTCCTTCCCTCCCTCTCTCTCTCTCTCTCCCTCCATGGGCTGGAGCCAGTGTGGGAGCAGGAGGACAGGCCCGGCTTTTCTGTTCGGCTGGACCCACCCACTCCTCTACACAGAGGAGCACACAGAACCGAGTCAACACCCCCCACCCACCCAGACCCCCATCTGGTTCACAGTCATTCTATCCCTCTCTCTCTATTCTTTGGACTCTCCATGTGACTCTACAGTACCGTGAGGCTTCACTTTTGCAAACTAAGTGCCTCGAGCTACAGCCGAGTCTCTGCATCGCCCCTTCTCACCCCCCTTCTCTCGTTCCCCCCCCCCACTGAGCCGGTGGCCTCCCGGGGGCAAAGACATGCGAGCTCTGCACAAAGCCCCTCTCCAGCCACCCCTTCACTTTCTGTCTTCAAGTTGACCAACGCAGCACACAGAACCGTGACCTTGTCCACTCTGCAGAGGCGAAGGGAGGTCATGTTTTTTTCAACACGGCGTAGTTTGTGTTTGTTGTTTTCTTTTCCATTCGTTTTTTTTTGTTGTTGTTGTGGACACATAGAGGATGTTTGAGGGTAACCCAGACTTTTTTTGTTTTGTTTTTCTTCTCTCTCTCTCTCTCTCTCTCTCTCTCTCTCTCTCTCTCTCTGCCTGGCGATACTCTGTGCACTGGATGTCATCTATTGTAACCAAAGACCTTTGATTAGCTCGACAGAATCTCACTGGCCACAGTCATTAGTGCTTTGCTGAGTGACGAACGACGCACAGTGTAGCAATTTGCTGCAGTACACAGCATTTGCACACAAGGACAAGTGTAAACACACAAACACACACACACATACACACACACACACACAATTATGCAACACCTTTTCCAGCCCTTGGAGATATCCCCTTATTTGGAAGAAAGACGTCAGTGTATGTATTTAATCTGCCATGTTGATTTAGCGGCGGTGTAATCTGCCTCACATGATTACAAATGTGGTCGGGTGGAGAGCTCCAGAAGGAGAAGAGGAGGAGGGGGAGGGGGTGGGTTTCAGATGGGAAAAGAGAACAGAAGGACACTGGAAAGCCATGGAAAGGACTTCTGTTTGCTCGTGAACCGTTGTGACACATCAGGACATCTTTTTTTTTTTTTATGTGCCAATTTGCACCCTCGCATGCACTTCTGGAAGCTCCTCCTGTTTCTAGTTTTTGTTTTTGTTTTGTTTTTTGTTTTTGTGGAGCTGCTGGAAAAGCCTGACTCAATCTCCCTCTCTCTCTCTCTCTCTCTCTCTCTCTCTCTCTCTCTCTGTGTGACTCTGCGCCTCAGGCTGCCTGTGTAGTGTTAGCTTCCTGCCCCCCTGCCCTGCTGCGGGCTGCTGTTGCTATGGCCTCGATGGCCTGCCATCCGGCTGGGGGTTCTGGACTCTCACCCCGCTTCCCGCCGCAGCACAGCCCCACCTGCCAGAGCCCCAGCAGCCCAGCCTTCAGAGCTAGATCCATCATGGAAGAGTTTCTGTTTTTTTTTTGTATTTTACATCTGATGATTCCTTTTAAAGATTTATTTTTGACTTGTGGTTTATTTGTGAATGTGATTGCGCAATTCTATGACATATAGCACATATGCAGGTTTATATAGAAATACTGAAGTATGTGTACTTTTTGAAGGTGGGGTATTTGTCCAGTTTATTAAGCCTAGTACCCTTTATCCTAAAACAAAACATGTTTGATTGACACCTATATGGGTGATGTACATTAAGCTACATGAAGTTATTCATGAACACAGCCTCACGTTCCGTAGGTTAAGGGTTGACATGCTTGTGTGTCTGAATGAGAAGCCATAATGTTGCTAGCCACACAAGCCCAGGACATGTGCATCATGGTGTTGGGTAGCCTTCAACCCAGGTCTTTAGTGAAACATCATTGGGCCAGATGGCCGCAGTTCAAGATTAAAGAATAGATTTGTCTGGACCGGGAGGGGGAGGGGGGTGGTGGAGGCAAAAAAAGTAATTTGCAAGATGGCCGTAATCCAGACGTGTTTATTCTGGGAGTGACATTGCATCAGGGCTGACGTCACGTAAAAGTGGGATTGGGAGAGGGTAAGACGCTATTGTTGTCCAGCCCGTCCACTGGTGATTGAGGCCTAGTCACGTGTGGTCATTCTGTTCTGCCGGCTAAAAATAGATGGCTTAGTTTAATACACACTCTATACACCAACATGGCTCTCTGTTCCAGCATATGAAATTGATCAGTGATCACTTGGACTGCATCGATGTTATGTGTGTGTGTGTGTGTGTGTGTGTGTGTGTGTGTGTGTGTGTGTGTGTGTGTGTGTGTGTGTGTGTGTGTGTGTGTGTGTGTGTGTGTGTGTGTGTGTGTGTTTCATTTGGAGGACATATACAGGTCTGGACGACTCACCTGATGCAAATGGTTGATTTGTCTGTATGCCTCTCAATTTGAACATAACCCAAGTTAAAACCCAGATGTTTGAATACCTTGACACTGGATATGTGTATTAATAATGGCTGCCCAATTCTTGAAAATACTTTAATTAGATGGTCCAGTGACTTAGCAACCATGTGTCTCCTCTTGCACACCACTAAATTGAAGCAGACTTGTATTTATTTGATTTTAATTGTTTAGTGCTTGAAAGGCTGTTTGTAATTGGAACCTGTTTTGTTTGATGAATTTTCACTTTGCCTGTGTGAACATGGGTAGAAATCCAATTTTTTGATGTGGTGAACCGTATATATATATATATATATATATATATAAAACACAAATTTAAGTTAGACTTTGATACTTGAAATGTTTTGAACTGCTGAGGTAAAGCTGTGTGATGGGGTCGGTGGTGAAGAATGTCCCCCCCCTGCTGATAATGACAGGAGAACTATGTTAGTCTTGTAGGTGTGCATCAGTGTTTTGTCATTTTATTTTCTTTAGAGGTTTTTGTAAGTGTTCTGAAAAAGTGTTTTAACTTGTCCCCCAATGATATTTTTGTATGATATGGTTTTATGATGATGAAATTATTATTATTATTATTATCATTTGGCTAAATAAACTCAACTATTAAGCTTAAAATGTATCTAATTTTATTTTAGCTTTTTCTCCTTTAATTTACTTGAATATGATGTTCTGTTTTTATTTTGTATCCTTGTTTTTTGGTTTGTTTGTTGCAATCTGCCTGATCTGAAATGTGCTGTGCTGACTGTCCTTGTGTTGGATGCAGGCTGTTTCCCCTGTTTGCACTGGGTCAGCCTATAACGCCTTCTGTCCTGGGTAACACAGTGACGCAATGGTGGTCTCTGCTGACGATTAGTTCAATATTGAATAGTCAATAAAAATCAGTATCATGAGATACAGGATCACACAACACAGCACTTTTGTTCCTTGTGGGTTCTTTGACATTCACAGCCTATGCCACGGGTTGGGTACAATGTGTGAGAGGCGCTGAACACAAGAACGTCCTTGCAGATGGGAGAAGCAAGGTCGTGGTTTTCCCTGTAATTGCATCATAAACTGAAACAACCTTTTCTCTGAATTAACCTTCCTCCTGATGTCAGAGGAGGCTCAGCTCACCTCTGTGAATACTGAGTAATGACCCGCTCCCCCCCTCACACACACACACACACACACACACACTCCTGAACTGCTCTCTAGCCAATGCAAAAATGCCCCCACACACACACTCACACACACTACTGACCTGCTCTCTAGCCAATGCCAAATTCTCTCTCTCTCTCTCTCTCTCTCTCTCTCTCTCTCTCTCTCTCTCTCTCTCTCTGTCTTCCCCTACCAGAAAGACAAGAATCAGGATATCAAATTACGTGGGTGTGCCTATACACACAAAGCCCTAACGGTCAAAGATTGGATTTCAGCAACATTGTGAATGTGTGTGTGTGTGTGTGTGTGTCTGTGCCTGTGTGTGTGTGGCTTTGAGGGGGAAGGGAGTGGGGTTAGTGGATGTAGTGTGATTCTAGGACGTGCCCTGGTAGTTGTCCTTAAGCAGGAAGTAATTGAGCAGGTGGGGTGAATCCGTGTGTTTACATGCCCACTCTGACACTCCCTGTTACTCGTAAATCCAGTTTACGGAGCAAGCGGTTAATATTCCACCTTTCAGACAGAACAACAGGGGTGATACATAAATGATCAACACAGACACCTGGTTACCTACCAGTGAATGTGTTTGTTTTTTATTTATTCTTTTGTAAGCAAAATGTGTCTTCAATATACAATCATCAAAATATACCATATATATAAATACAATAATACAAAAATGTATCTTAAGACTTGTTTGAGTTATTGTTTTAAAACTAGGCTAGGTGTGATCAAATCTGATCGTCGTGCACATTGAGAGTGTGCTGTTGTCTGCATGATAGACATGTGATACCTATCATGAGACATTTTGAGAACATCTGCCTTGATAAGAAAAGGTCAACCTTGGGGAAGAATAGTAACACAATCTCTCTGCTGTCAGTATACCCTGTGCAACCCACAATTAGGGTTTCTCACATTCTACAGTGACATAATATCCCATTGCAAGGTCTCATTTATCCCAACACCCCTGAATTTAAAAAGTCTGATATTTAGCAACAAGTCAGTTTCACAGTAAGTGGAGTGTCAGTTGTTTTGTGCTTGTTTGGCTCATGTGAAAGGCTCAGTCTGGAGAGTTCTTGAGGCGAGGCTTTTTTCTGATACAGAGTCTGTGTTCTCCTCTTCCTTCTCAGCAACAAAAGCCTCAGCTTGAGCCCAGAGGGTAGGTTGGGGTGCAAACTGACACACACACACACAGATACACACACACACTGAGCAAACTCCTGCAGTACTTGGATCATCCTGTATTTTCCGTGCCTTTCCAGATGTGTATGAGTGAGTATATGTGTATTTTGCATGTCTGTATGCACATGTGCAAGTATTGATGTGTGATAGTAAGTTCTGGAGTGTAGTTTGAGTGTGAGTTTGGGAGAACGGTAAGGAGTGTGTGTGTGTGTGTGTGTGTGCTGGCAATTGCCTCTTTGTCTGTGAGAATCAAACTGGGGTCGAGTAGGTGGAGGGGCTGAGCGTGGTGGTCATGGGGCTGGGGGGCCGCGGCACGCAGCGCAGGGTGCCGGTGGTGACGATGCACTGCAGCGGCCACAGCACGATCACCACCAGCATCACCATGAGCACGATGAAGAGCAGCAGCCGCTTCCAGTCGGTCATGCGCTCCAGCAGGCCAAGGCCTCGCGTCTGCGTCTGCGAGGGCGCCTCCCCGCCACCACCAGCCCCCCCCTGCTTGCTGCTGGCCGCCCCGATGTCGATGCAGACGCAGAAGTCCGGGGCCGAGCCAGCGGAGGTGGCGGCGGCGGAGGCGTCCAGCGGGCTCTTGTAGCACAGCCGCCCGTCCTCCAGCCACACGGCCTCCTCCCGCTGCTGGTGGATGGGCAGCTTGCTGAGCACCTCCTGGCTGGTGGTGAGGGCCGGCGGGCCGCGCTCGGGGATTGCCGTGAGGCTGCGGCAGAAGGGGCAGGAGATGCGTCCGTCGTCGCGGTCGGCCGAGGCGGCCATGAGGCGCGACAGGCACTCCAGGCAGAAGGTGTGCGTGCAGGCCAGCTGCTTGGGCGTCTTGAAGACGTTGTCGTAGGTGTTGTAACAGATAGAGCACTCGGGCTGCCCCGAGGTGCCCCGCTCCAGCTCATACTCCAGAGGCACCACCTGGGAGTGCCACACCTTGGGCACGTAGTCCATCTTCTGCAGCAGGTTGGACGCTCTCCTCTCCTCTCAGTCTCTCCTCTTTGCAGTCTTCAAGCTGGGTGACTGAAGAGAAAATTGCCACTTTAAAGTTTAAAGTCATTCCTTCCCTGCCAACAGTTCTGTGTTTGACTCATACGGTATATCATCTGAAATTGCTTCATATGCTGTTTTGTATCAACACATTCACCTTCCTCTGCACCCACTAATCTTGCTCCATGCTTCTCATCACATAATACAGTACTCTTTCCCAGCCCTGACAGAGACTGTGCTCCAGTTATGTGGTCAGTCACCTTGAGCAAGTGGCTGGGCAGTGTACAGTATGCTGTTTTATTAATCAAGGGATTCCATCAGGAGAGGAGAAGACACAGGGCGCTTTGTTATTCCAGCCTTGGCCTGTGTCAGCACCACTGCCCTTCAAGATGCTCTGTCACCACTGCCCCAGCCTTATATCCTTTGTGATGCTACATATATATCCTTTGTGATGCTACATATATCTATAGATGACACATTATTGTGTGTGCGTGTGCATGTGTGTGTGTGTGTGTGCGTGTGTGTGTGTGTGTGTGTGTGTGTGTGTGTGTGTGTGTGTGTGTGTGTGTGTGTGTGTGTGTGTGTGTGTGTGTCAGTTGGTGCCTGCAGTGGGTAGGTAGACATTAGGAGCAGGTGCTCCTCTCTCACCACCCCTGAGGCCAGACCTGCCTGTCTTCAAACTTGCACCCCCTGCCTCTGCACAATGTGCCTGTTTGTTCTTTCTCTCTCTTTCTCTCTCTCTCTTTGTCTCTCTCTCTCCCTCTCTCTGTCTCTCTTTCTCTCTCTCGCTATCTAACTAGCCCCAACCCTCCTATTAGTCCGCTCTTGGCATTCCTGGGGAATAGCATGGTGCCCAGGCAGGCAGTCTCTCAGCACGCTGTCAGTGTCCTGGAACATGTGACCCTCCTCTACCCCCATCCCAACCTCCGCCTCCCCCCAAGCCCCAGTGCCGGCCACCTGGACCGAACTCTGCTAGGAGGCCCCACTCAGTGCACAGCACGAGCCAGCCAGCTCCAGCTCCTAGGTCCCAGCCGGTTACTCATTAACCTCACCGTCTGTCTGTGTCTCCCTCCACTGTGATTTGGGGGGGGGGGACAAGGTTAAATAGGAGGAGAATGAGTTCACCCGCGAGTGTCCCAGTTGCAGCTCTCTCTCTCTCTCTCTCTCTCTCTCTCTCTCTCTCTCTCTCTCTCTCTCTCTCTGTGTGTTTGCAGGCTATGACACTACACAGTGTTTCCTCTCACGTGTGACAGAGGCAAAGTTTGAACTTTATGACGGGATGTTATCTGGGAGTCGTTGGTAACCCCTGCTATCTGCGGCTCAGGTCTGGCAGCATTAGGAAGCCAGCGCTCCACTGACCTATTTTGTCCTGAGCTTTCAGACCTATATTTGCATTTGCCTTTGCCTTCCATGTGTATCCCACTGGAAAAGTCAGTTGGACCTGATTTACCTGTCAGAGTAAACATTACCCTACACATGTTTACCCAAGGCGGGGTAGTTTACAAATAAGCAGATGATAACATGAGTTGCTCATGTGCTTTGTGTTTCTACTATTGATATTCTTTGAGGTGCTTCTCAAAGTGTATGGCTAGCATACCATTAAAGCATGAAAATAAGGCAAAGGAATTCAGCAGTCCTCTGACCAAGTATAAGTAAGACAAGTACAACCATGTGCTTACATTCGCCTTACCCTGTTGTGATGACTTGTTGTGCTTGTCTCCTCACACTCCTTAGCGGGTCACTCCTCAGTCTGTTATTCTCTGTGGCTGTGAAGGCATGCCTTGCTGCGGGGTGGGTCCCCTTCCCAGCGGGCCAGCACTAGAAGAAAGGGAGCGGTCCAATGTCGAGCCTTGAGGCAGCCGTGTTTACACAGAAGCAGTCGCCGAGGAGGCTGGAGAAGCTTGAGTGTGCTTTTTTTTGGTAACTTCAGTGGCTACTGACGCTACTGACAGCACGACTGCAAAAGTGAAGTGCTCTCCCTGCTCTCCCGCTGTGGACTGTCCAATCTCACCTGCCTGCCTCTCTCCACTCCCTTTTTCAGTGCTCTGTATGTAAATCAGCCTGAAAGGCAGCGAAACAATAACGTGGCCTTGACAGAGGGAGGGAGCAGAGAGGGGGGGGGGGGGGGGGGGGGTTGGCTGTGGGGGCAGACTCCTGGTGAAGAAAGGGACATTATTTTGGAGGATAAGATTTCTGCTCCCATTCTTTGCCTCTCTAACTCCCTCTCTCTTTTTTTCTTTATCTATTCCCCTATCTCTCTTTCTTACTCTGTCTCCCATTTGTGCGCGGGATTTGATCTCCCACACTCTTGCACTAACAACAGTTTGTCCTCGTTTAGTATCAGTCCAGTGTTTGTCTGTTTCTGAACTGCATGGTTTGGAGGCAGCTATTTTTAGTGCTCGCTGAGAGATGGGCAGGGTTCCACTGTCCTCCGAACCCTGGAAATTTGGCTCCCACTGTCACTGTGCTGTGGAACATCCCACGGATGCAGCATGGATTAGGCAACCAAAACATGCAAGCAGATGGAACTAACTCATGAAACATCAGTGTTGTTTACTGAAGGTGTGTGTTACCTCTGACATCTTGTCATTTCTGGACAAATGTGTGTGGACCTTGGGGGAATAAATCCTGGTAATCCTATCCTATAAATCATATGTGTGTTGATTTTATCCTGATTAGTATGACTGTTACTGTTAGTATTATTGTTAGTAAGATTAATGTTCTAGCAGTAAGCGGACATTTATCGGTTTGTCTTGTTATAGTTTTTTGTTGAGGAATCAAATCGCCCTCAAATAGTGTGTGTTGGCGCAGTTTGCCTTTCACAAAATTAAAATAGGTGGATATCAAATTAATTTACTTCTAATTTACTTCAAACTAATTTACCATCTATCAAATTCAACATATCACAGGGATGTCTCTTAATTATAAACATCTTTAGAGTCTATAGATCTGCCTTAAAATCTGAAAGGGAGACCACATGATAAAGGAAGTTTTTCTAAAAACCAACATACCGGTGACTCCACTACAGTGTGGCATTTTGTATGAACTAATTGCACATTGTCATGGTCGTCAAATGGCTTAATCATTGAAACCAATGACAATGTTTAATGACCAGTGACTCATCTACATTCTCAGACAGAGTGCCGGTACAGTTCCCCCTATGAAATAGGTTGTCCATGCCTGAAGAGTATACGAAACCAGTTCAGTTTCACTGTTTTTCACTACCAACAGCCCTGTTTCTTTTTATTTATTTATTTGTATTTTATGGTACCGCAGAGCAATTAGCAACATGCCTATCCCACAGGTAATGCCCAGCTACCCAAGTGAGTTTCGTAGTTACCCAAACCCTAACACAAGTGCTTTTAAATGGGCACGGTCTGTCATTGGACTTCACTGGCAGCTTCATAGGGATGCTGTCACAGAAGAAGGAAGCGTGAGCAACGGCAGAACTTCCTTCTCATTTCTCCCAGGATTTATGGCCGCGGTTGGCGGCCTGTAAATAGAGGAGCGTCGGCGTGGCAACAGTGTGGATTGATGAGCTGGGAGCGGGAGGCCCGAGAACAGAGGTGCGGCGGCAACAGTTTCCATTGGTCACCATCCCAGCAGGCAGGATGTGCACGTGTGTGTGTGGAGGGAGTGATAAGCAAGCCGTGCAAAGGGCCGCCCAGCCAAACAGCTAGTGGAAAAAACAAGAGGGTTTTTATCGTCTCTTTGCAGACTGAGTTTATAGGCCCTGCGCTGAGCTCAGATCAACAAATGTGAGGTCTGCCTTTGGGCCAGAGACTGACCACAAGCCATGATTCTGTGTAATGCCGCCAGGCACAGATGCTTGTCACCCAGCCGAAAAATGCATATTTCCTTGAATGCGCACGGTGTGCACTCACTGTTGCTGTCGGTGGGAGAGATTGCTTTCTTTGAATTTCCCACGTATTTGCCCCTGAGCCACACACACATATTACAGTTAAATGGTTAGACAGGTAACAAATAGGATACAAATCTGCACACAGGATACAAATCTGTTATCGGCGGCATCATAGACCTGTACCTGGAATCATTACTTATTCATGCTCATGGTAAAAAATTGTGTGTTGCGCAATCCCCGTTCAATCTGTGCTCAAAAGGGCCTTACCGCTCCGTAGCTCTGCACCCAAGAATTTCTTGGAACGACCACAGGGGGTTGAAATCCCTCGTGTTCGTGGAAACGTGCTCTCTCTCCTGTTATGTGCCCGGATCTGAATGTGGCGATCGATGCTTGACACTGAGGGAGACTCCTCCCAAGGGGGCCATAATGAGGCCTGTGTGTAGGGCCACACAGATACAATGTGTCTCAATTTCATGTTCAAACTCCTTTATCGTCAAACTGGCCTTGACAAGCAGACAGGACCTTTTTTGCACGTGGTTCGAGAATAGAATAGTTTGACCTCCTCTAAAGGCCATTAAAGGCTACATGAAAGTGTGAGTGAGACACAGGATAGGATCGGCCTTGACATTTCTTTCATCTTTGGGAAAGTATGTTGCCATCGTATTTCTGTATGGTTTGGCAGGGAACCGTATAGCCTATGACAAGTAGTAAGAGTGCAGTATATCACAGTATTCCCAAATCAACTTACAATATTCATTTATTGTCAGTGACACAATTTCACACATGAGGATGGACTACTTTCAATATTCAGGTAGCTTAATATCAGGGTTCTTCTTACAGCAAGGTTTTTACTGTTTTTTACAGATACTCATTTTGATGGTAGCCTATTTGTCATTTTCGGTAGAGATGAACACATCTGACCTTCACACAAGTCCCCAGGGTTTTCACTTTGTGATTTTGTGTTCTGGATCTTTCTGAATATACTGAACATTCCTGAATATACTGCCAAAAATACTTTAGCAAGGTAGATACTTCTCAGTGTCAACTATGCTATAGTTAGTGTTTACAAGCAAAGTCTGCCGGCTATTATTTTTGTCAGATTCAGCAAATTGCTTCTCACAGTCCTGTCCGTTCAGTGTTGGGACTCTAAAAAGTCTGGTGTTCATACACAGCCCTGGCTCTGTAAATGGGAAACAAATCTAGTGGTTCGGGCCAAGCTATAAACAGTGCCAGCTAATCAACAGGGTGCTTCCACAGCATGGATGGGAGAGGTGTAACTTGGCTGTTGAGCTCAAATATCAACAACATTTCCTTTTACCCTTTTAACTGAACTCCTTGAGTGAAGGAGAATGAGGTTGGTCATATCTTTATGACAGAGAAGCGGGACGTGATCAAGTTCTTAGCATTTGCACTTTGTCCTCAGATAGACTTACCTTACTAAAACTGAGATTCCATCCCTCTCTCAAGGTTAACACATTTTTGTGGTGTCCTGACATTAATGAGCGTTTCTACAACGTATCTCTCTTCTGTGGAGGAAAGTGATAATGTTCCCTTCCTCTAAATCTGAACTGCAGGGTGTGCTGGAGTTTGTAAATGTTGCGTTGGAAGGGTGACATACAGTATTTAGAAATGTGCCATTTACATAGAAGCCACAAGGAAGTGCAAAAGATCAAAGCTTTCAAGGTGGTGAATTTACAACTATAATGAATATCAATCTAATAAATCGTGTGTGATTTAATATAAGCCATGAGGTAATTTCACTGAAACATTTTTACAACTTAATGAACACACCATTTAACCTTAATTGAACATGAAATATACAGTTTGTCTACATATATTTTCCACTTGAATGAAAATGTGAATTGGTTAATGAATATGTAAAGACACATTCACTGAATAGTTGCAGGAATCAGTTTGTAATTGAAATGTGTAACTTGTGAAATTGCACCCAGTGTTGGCTGCGATGTTAGTCATTTTGAACAGGCATGCATAATTTACGCCTAGGGTTGAAAACAAGTACAACAAGAGTGGCAGCGTAACAGCGCTGTGACAGTCATGTGAGGGTTTTGTTTTTCATTTTTTAGTAAGTATTTTATGTTACTGAGCAGGATTGCCTATGACAGTGTCTCTTCTTTGGTTCTAGGGTTGTACATCACAAGCCTAAGCTTGGCAACTATATAACTATAAAAGTGGTATTACTAGGAATGTTTTTTTTTTTCTCTTACGTGCCAAATAATCTCTTGCTTCTAAGAACAATGGCATTGTCTTCGCTGTGGCTTCTTTCTACTTTAACAAGTCGTGCTGAATACTGAGATCAGTTAGACTGTTTCATTATGCTCTGGCTGACATTTAAAATGCACTGGCAGCAGAGCAGAAAAGTTCAAAGTTTGAAGATAGACAAAGAAATGCCCAAAAGCTGACTTTCAACTACTAATGGTATGAGAGCAGACTTGGTAGGCCTTATATCTTACTACACATAAACTTACACACAGACCTGTGTAAAAATACAAATAAAACATACAAACTTTATTGAGACAAACTATACTGTGTTGGAAAGCATATAAACTTGTCTCAAGCATTTCTTCCACCACCAGTGTTGATTGATCTTGAATTCAACATCAGAAAGGCATTAGAATGCTGTTCCTTTTCATTAATGACTTTACCCCACTGTTTATTGAGTAGTGGCAACTTAGTCATCACGGCTAATATTCCTAATAATAATAATCCAAAAATATTTTAAGCAAAGAACAGAAAAGAATAAAGAATAGATTTGCAAAACAAGTCATTTTTATATCAAGGAAACATTTGAGCTTTTGAACAAAAAGGCAGACTACCCTTGTGTTGATGTTTTAGCGTACAAGCCAAGAGTTACAGCTAGAAGTTCCCTTGTTATCAAAACAGTGTTTATGGGATTTGTAATCTAAATGCTTGGCATGGTATAATGGCATAACCAACTACAGTGTTATTGTGCCTTGGATCTAAGGAATATATGTCATGTGTTGGCAGTAAACCCTAGCAAATGATGTGTTGCAAAGCATGTAATGAAATAAACAATCACAAGCTATTATTACATTCTTAGGATAAAATGCAATCAAATGTCAGGTAGAAATTATCCATACAACCATCTCCAAGATAAATACAGTGAATTCTCCATTCTTTGAGGATATTGATGTTCTTATGTATCCTCTCTATGGCAGAGTTCTTGGCAAGCAGCCGCTTTCATCCAAACACCCTATGACTAGCTCCCCCTGTGTTTGTGGTTCCATAATATTTGAAGACATAACGTTTACATAGATGAGCTGTAAGCATGTGCATTACAACATAACAGCTTGGTCTATGTTATTATACCAAATGAATTCGATGAATCAAGACACGTACGTACTGCACTCTGTTCACAACACTGGTATCAAACAGACTCGGATTTACGGTTTGCGATTGCTTGGCATGTAGGTCAGAGTTAGTTGGCAGGTGTGTTAAGAGTTGAACAGTTGTTAATAGTTACTGAACGCTTGTCACCTACTCAAAGTGGACCACCAAATACAGCCTACTGACACGGTGCCTGCTGATGCTGCGTCGCTGACGTGCTAACTACTGGTGAGTTGTGAACTGAACACCTTGTTTCATGGTTGGGGCTGTGCAGTCTTGAACCACATGAGGGAATTGCACCTCCTGCTGGTGTACGGCATTTATAGCAGCAGTAACCCTTCCATGGGGGCGTCTCAAAACTAAAGACTGAGTTGTCAGTGAAGTTATCCCATCGTTATTCAGTGAAAATGCCAGTGTTACTCAAGCCACGTATCATCTTTGGTATTAAAGGGGACTATTTGAAACAATCAATCCCAAGTGTTACCCTAGTGTGTGAGACCACTTCATCAGAAAAAAAACGACAGGTGCTGTACCGATGTAGTGCAACCTTATGTAATCACACAAAGCAACAGGAAACACATCATTCATAAAACACATAATTCTTTCCTGCTTTTATATTCTTGCATGGGAGGTTACATGATGAAAACACCTGAAATGTATACTGCTAGGACATGAATGGATTGTTAGAACGTCATGTTTTCTACTGATTTTGTGTGTGTCTCTGGTGACAGATGCCACAAACACAACTGTGAATGTCTTCATTTGGCGTCTGCTTTATGTGTGCTACTTTAATGCTTTTGGGAATCCATAGCATTCCTAGAGTTGAGGAATTTCTTCTCTATCTATTTTGCTGGTCTTTATGTGTCTGAATCCATGCATTTGACACAGGAGGCCTTTTTTCATATATATAAAACAGCCATCATTTAACTGTAAAGGTTCTTCTCTCTAAAATCCTCCTCTCTACTGTTGTAAAGTCTATTGCGATTTCAGCATGAACTCAGTCCACTAACCTCAGACCACTGCCTGGGGCCAAACATAAGCTTTCATGTATAAACTCCCACAGTGATAGTGCGCTCATTACTTCCCCTCGGTGATCCCTGGTTGTGTGCTTGCTGTGAGAGGAGCAACGCCAGAGTGTCAGACTGGCTGTTGCTCCCCCTCCTGCTGATTGGGCCATCAGTGGGTTTTTAACCTTCTGCAGTAATCAGCTCCTCCAGAGGAGGGAGCCTGTGTCATGCTGCGGGAGGTCAAAAGGCAAACAGGCAACCAGGCAACCAGGCAACCACCCACCTGCTGAAGGCAGTGATCTCCCTCCGATAGCTTGATCTTGCAGCTGCAGCTTTACAAAGGGTATCACAGATTATTATACAGGTTAGGATAGTTTTTTTAAATGAACGTTGGCCATTGAGGTTCGTCTCATGCTTCTAATGGTTTATATTATACAATGCTGATGTTGAGAACATGAGCTTCATATTGTGTTGTTGCTCTTCTTTAAATCTTAAACGACGTTCTATATTTTCATTTACCACTATCATCTAGATGGTCTTACATGGTCAAATAGATATCAGTTCAAGTTCTCATCTACATCAGCCTCTTATTTCCAACTCATTGTGTCATTGAGCAGTCTCTCCAGGATCTTGTGAGGGTTTGTTGTGATTGTTTCAACAAAAGTGACTGAATAAAAAAAAAATTGCGGTTAAAATTGGAGTGATTTTGAGGCGCTTTTTTTTCAAAACTTCCTGCTAGAATTCCCAAAAATGTACTGAAGAGAGCTGTAACCATCTCCTTTTCTTTTTACAAGTATTGCAGAATATGTTGACGTAAATGTCAGCAAAGACAAACACCAATCATTTCAGGTTCCCTGATTTACATTTACATTTACATTTAATCATTTAGCAGATGCTTTTGTCCAAAGCGACGTACAAGGGAGAGAACAGTCAAGCTAAGAGCAATAAAAAAGCATGGTGTAACAATAAATACTACTTTACATGAGAATTAGAAAAACAACAACCTAGAAAAGAGGAAAAAGAAGTGCAGGAATGTAACTGCTGAAGTGCAAGTTAAGCGCTAGTCAGGTGCCAGTTAGGAGGGGAGGTGCTCTCTGAAGAGTTGGGTCTTCAAAAGCTTCTTGAAGGTAGATCAAGGACTGTGATTTCTTCTCACCTGAGACCTTTATTTAAATGCATCTCAGTAGGCTGTCTCTGTCACATTGGAGTACATGCATGAGCTATTATCATGTGAGCTGTTGAAGCTTATCTTTGCTGAAGGTTAAATGGTCTGTGAATGGTCACCATTAACCATGGCCACAGCAATTAACCATGTAGTTTTGCAGTTCTACAACAACACTTAAGGCTAGGATTCAGGCTTGTGTTATGTACCACTTGTAAACTTGTCATCCTTAAAATATTCTATAGTTCTATTATTAGTTCTATTATTATATTATGCTGGTATATCTACAAAAACAATAAATGCATTCACACCATACATTTTTTTTTTAAATAAATGCTCCTTCTGTGTCAGGCTATTGTGCCTAAATGTAGGCTTGTTTCAAGGTGAGAGCACTTGCATACTTCATGTTGCACATATTCTTGTACAAATGAGATTTAGTCATATGACAATTTCTTGAGTCATTTGAAAATCAAACAATCAAGTTCATAACTGTGTAAATCCTCCATTGTAATACTTCTGTGAAGCCACCAAACACACTTCATATATGAATGCATCAATGCAGAGTGTTTGTACTTCATAAATTATTGTATTTCCTGGTGACTGATGGGTAGTTGGTAGTTTGATGTTTTTTCACACAGAAATAGTGTCTTGGTGCCAATGATGGCAATTAGATGATAAGAACTCATGAAATATGTATTCATGATCCATTCTTTTCCGCTTCCCTGTACTTCTTTCCCCCTCTCTTTCACACACACACACACACACATACACACACACACACACACACACACACACACACACACAAACACACACACAAACACACACACACACACACACACTCAGCTGCTGAGAGGATGGGAGTGGCTCTGTTGCCATGGTGCAAACCATACTGATGCAATGTGTCCCTGAGTTGGTACTCTCCTGTGTAAACAACTCAGCTCAGAAACTCTCTGTTTACTCCTCATTGCTTCAGCAATGCTCAGATAAGTAATACTGTACAAAAGGAACAAGTACTCTAGCCCTTGCCTCTAGCCTTATTATTTCACAATAGCAGTTCGGCTTTGTCCCCCATTTTCCCGCTTCATTCCTCTTCTTATCTAAACGTACAGGCCAACGGCATTTGTTTCTTCGTTGATTCGGTTACTTTGTCGTGTAGCAACAAGTCGCTCACGGGAGCACTGCTATTTTTCAGTGGAAGATATCCTCAATAAAAAAATGTCTGGATGTCTTGCTGCACTTCCTACTTGGCTTTGTAGAACTGTTAAAAGAGCTATAAAAATGATTATAACTACAGGTTGTGTTGAATTATGAATAATATCAGAACTTTACGTAACCTGGATAGAGAAGTAATTTGCTCTGCTGGTGAAATGATGTATGAAACAATGTTTACGTCTTTTGGTTTTGCTGCCCCTTTCTATGAGAATTGCATTTGAAGATTCAATGTTTTCTCTTTCTGTTCTGACAGTTCAAGAAAATTGAGGATTACGTCTTCTATTGTGTAATGCCTTCAGTAGAGCAAATGCATGCCGTTATCTGTAATTAGTCCTTTTCACACAGTCATTTGGTGATCTGGAATTAGTTTCCATAGTACCTGCTTGAGGGATTTGTTTATACACTGCCCTGGCAGGCATTCAAACCCTGTCCTCAGCATTGCTCCATACAGTTACCTGATTGAACGTATGACGCCTTCCCACCTGTGCACTGGCCTCATTAAGTGACTGTCCCCACTAAGTCCCATCTGTCCTGTTGTCTGGATGCAGATGGGCCTTGTTAACATGCTCCTTTAATGATGGCCCTCCAAACAAGCCTTCAGATGACAGGGCTTGGGCCTAATCACGCAGGGGCACGTCAGGGGCTTTATGCTTGGGCTGGGAGGGAGACATCTATTGTTTACCTGGGAGAGGGACTGAGCCAGGCACTCAGCAGAGCTGGATTCATCCCAGGATCAGAGGTGATGAGAGCATCCAGTGGGCTTGTACATATTTGTGAGTAGCAGCGGACATACGTTAAGAAAGCTGCATTGAAAATGCAAATACATTCAAACTTGAATGAATGTTATCATTTTCTATAGGTACACAGCATGTTTACGTGGTCCAACAGTCAACAGTACCAATTTCAAATGAGGGGAAACTCTCACCGGCCACACACCGTCCAACTCTCAACCCTATGGATTCTACGCACCACTTTGCATGCAGGTTGGACTTTTCTCTAGGAGCAGATGAGCAGCAATCTGCCATACAGTGTCCTTGTGTTGGCCCAGACACCCCTCCACTCTCACCATGCAAATCTATTTGAATAGGGAAATGACAGAGCAAAACTGCATCCTCCAGTCTTCGCCTTCTGTCCTTGATAAATGCTCATACTCAGTCTGCACAAACCTATTCTTTCCAAACTCCTTCTGAACAGGTTTCTTGTTTTGCTGCAAGCATTTTGTGCCCAAAAGCCTGTCTTATAATGCTTTTTTATTTTGATATTTGTCTCTACACCATTCAAAACAGAATGCTTGAGATGGCTTTATTGACCTAAAAGTTCTTGCAATTACCACCCAAAAACTATTCTTTATGGTGACTAAAAGAACATTAAAATATCTCTTAATATCCCCTTTTGAACACACACACACACACACACATATCCAACAACTTTCCCTTCAAACTAGGGTGGTTACGCACATCTGATTTGCTTCTGATGCAAATTGTAACAGAAGAATTGGAGCTGCCAGCATAATGACTCACATCTGGGGCTATATTTGAATGGCAGTAAGTGAAAGGGGGGGGAAACACAAGGCTGATTTTCCTGGGACAAGCTGGACCTCCCTTTTTACAGCCCACCTCCACACCTGCTGACACCTGACCTGACCCTTGACACCACCTGGGCTGGGCTTTCTCGGCATCGTCACACAATACGAAACAAGGGGTGAGGCCATTTCCTAGAACATTGTTTTCGGCATTTTACATAAGTGGACACCACGATCATGTACAAGGTAAGGTTAAAGTACAAGGTGTGCACTAATGAGTGGATTTCAGAAACAATTGTCAGTGAATTTACCAGTGAAAATTATGATTAAAATTATACTGCAGTTCACCACATAACCACATCTCTACCTTCAAAAGAAACTGGGTGATGGTTTCTCTTGACTCTCGCCATTTGAATGTTTGTATTCATTTCATACAATATATACTTTCAAAATAACATTTTGTTGCATGACTTGGGTGAGTCTTACGCAGCGTTATTGTGGCACTAATCAGCACAATGTAGAGTTGTATAATCAGCTCTCTTTAAAACTCTTGTGGTTACGCTGTCTGTGTCCCCCCCAGTAAATAGCCATCAACGGTGATGCACCTGTGAAGATCTCAGATCCCACTAATCACTATGTGTGGGCTGGGGAGGGTGTGCCATGCAACACTTCTGTGCCTTTGAAGTGTGTTTGTGCAATGGCAGGCTTGTGAGTCTGTGTATGAGAGTGTGTGTGTGCAGATATATGTCTGTGTGTGTGTGTTTGTGTGTGTGGGGGATGGGGTGTGTGTGTGTGTGTGTGTGTGTGTGTGTTTGTGTGTGGGGATGGTGTGTGTGTGTGTGTGTGTGTGTGTGTGTGTGTGTGTGTGTGTGTGTGTGTGTGTGTGTGTGTGTGTGTGTGTGTGTGTGTGTGTGTGTGTGTGTGCCTTAGGATAGTGTCTGTGTCTCGCCCTCCTGATGAATGGGCCAAAGCCCCGGCGCTGTCGGCAGCTGGTTCCTTTGAACGCGGAGACACAAAAAGTCCTAAATCTGCCAGACGCATATCATCTGTCTATTTGATACCTGTCTTCCCCACTCCGCTGCCATTGTGCAGACATTTCTGCCACCATGTGAAAATGTCAGCCTGATTTACACTTCACACCGTGTGGAGGTAGCCCTCTGTATTTCAGAGCTGTTTGCAATGCAAGCAGTGTGAAATTAAGCACATTGAGACGTTCCGCCGGGATAAAATATTGTCTCTGGAACAGCCTCACTGACATACTGTAAGACCACCTTAGTTATGCAGTGGGAGTCTCCTGCAGTAAGTCAAACACTTCCTTTTGGCACTTTATTTTGCACACTATCTCACCTTCCCCCATGCCTGATGACCTCAATGTCCATTCTTTTTGAAAAAAAAAGAAAAAAGGAGAGAAAGGAACTGAAGAATTTATAGCTAAAAATAGAGCTCCGGTCGGGGGTGGTGTGGGGGGTAGGTAGGGGGGTCAAAAAGCAGAAGTGTGCACATAGCTTGTGTGTGATAACCCCGGGCAGGATGACTTCCATAAGTCTGGCATCCTCCCGCGCAGCGAGGGCAATTAGGAATTCTTCAGGGCAGGATTCCTCTGGCCGAGCCGAGGCTGGGGCCCAGCGCTGTACCAGGCAATGGTTTCCACCGAGTTGTTCTTGCATAACCCATATTGATAACGCTCGTGCATTCTTCTGGCCGGCCATCCCAGCTGCCTTCTACATCTCCCCTCCTGCTCAGCTCTGCCTGTGCTCACGGGGAGTCTATGGAATAAGTAACTTTTAGCCATAAAAATCCAAAGGTTTACACATGCCGCGTGATGAATTTGAAATGATTGTTTGAGGGCGGTGGCCATTCGTCTTTTTTTGTGTGGACAGAACTGTAGAAAATGGAAGGATAATCTCAGAAGGCATTGGGCAGTGGGACTGTGCTCCAGGGATGCTCTCAACCAGGTAGGCCACGTAGGGTTAAACCCTGGGCAACCCTGTTTTTTTTTTTAACTGGAAGATTAACCTCTTAAAACATTTTCATAGCAAGGGAATAGTCAGTTAAGATATGGAGTCACAATTAAAGCTGTGATGAACATGATTTAATTCAACATTGAAGTCTAGGATTATCTTGCAATAAACACATACATTGTAAATTGGGTTTTTGAAATCATGCTGGTTTGAGCGGTTCTGGTAACCGTAAAGGAGAGAAAAATACTTTAACGAAATATAAAAATAAAACATGTCTAAAAAAGCTCAGAATAATGGTGCATGTAGCAACTTCCATAGATAAAATAGCATGATTTTTTTTTTTTTTTTTGCCGTTGTCGTGACAAATTGCTGTGCGTCTATGTGTGTACTTCTTGTTTACATCAGAAGTGTGTGTAGTATTCTTGCTGACAGTCAGGGGTGTGTGTGTGTGTGTGTGTGTGTGTGTGTGTGTGTGTGTGTGTGTGTGTGGGCTGTGTGCAGGCGTTGAGCAGAGGCTGCTGCATTTAAGTTGAGGCACACTGTTCTCCCAGTCTCTTTGTTGACAGAAGGGCGCCCAGTAGATGTGTTTGTGCAGCAGTAAAACTCCTCTGGGAGATGTGTGTCCTTGTTTTATTAATGCAATCAAATGTGTTAATGTATAGTCCCTCATCCACACGTTTGTGTGTGTGTGTGTGTGTGTGTGTGTGTGTGTGTGTGTGTGTGTGTGTGTGTGTGTGTGTGTGTGTGTGTGTGTGCGTATGTGTGTGTGTGTGTGTGTGTGTGTGTGTGTGTGTGTGTGTGTGTGTGTGTGTGTGTGTGTGTGTGTGTGTGTGTGTGTGTGTGTGTGTGTGTGTGTGTGTGTGTGTGTGTGTGTGTGTGTGTGTGTGTGTGTGTGTGTGTGTGTGTATATGATGGTGAGCTGTGGACTTTGACTCCTTATGAACCATTGAGAATGAATGGAACCACAGATCATTTACAGAGTGCCTGATGGGGCTGGCACTGGCACAGTCATTGTCTTGTCAGTCTTTTTTGTCCGAGCAGTTTATATCTTTTATTGAGCAAATCCTTCATCGCACATATTTATGCCTACACAGTGTGACAGCACTACTCTAAAAATGTCAGTTCCATATTCACAAATCATTTGTGAAAAAAAAAACTGAAAAATGATTTTTCATCTTTTTGAAAGTGGTAAGTCGAGAAGATACATGCAAGAGAGACGTGAGGCTGAAGTTAACAACACCACCATTGTAGGTCAGCACCAATAAAAGACATAATTTTATCATTCACTTCAAAGCTCTTATTATAATTAACCAGACATGAAGCGCTGCATACTAAGCGATTTATCTTTCATCACTGTGCTATAGGTTGTCCTTGAAAACGCTCATAAAATGTCTGTCTGTCTTTCTGACCTAATTAGAGAGAGACAAAAAAAACATTTTTAGAGACAGTTGATATGAATTCTGTCTGATACTCCCATTGACATCATAGCTGTGTTTAGGAATACGATGTAAGCCGTGCCATCCTCCCCTTTAGCCCTGACGTGTCACATCTTATGCTATGGGATGTTGCCTCATCAGGTCAGTTCCTCACTACAAATCACTATAAATCACTTATAATTGGGTCCGCTGCGGTCTCCCATGAAAAAAGAGCTGTGTTGGTGTTTGGGTTCAGACGTGATGTATAGAGCTTCTTAAATCACCAAAGGGGAAGATCTTCCTATCTATTCTAGTGAACTGCCCAATGGCACAGCCCTGGTATTGAAAAGTAAATCATTTTTGCATTAATGACTACATCACTCATTTGATTCAGTTATAAATTGTGGATTGACTGACCTATGTGGTATATGCCTACTGTATCTCAGTCAGAGATTTTGGTGTGTGTAAATTTCACCGATTAAAACAATAGCCGTGCCAATGTGCCATCACTGTAGTGATGGACACATCATTTGCACCATTTCAGGTGAGCTGTGCTGTGCACTGCTTAAAGTGCCTTGGCAAAGAGCTGAACTCCTCGGCACAGATGTCAAAGTTTACATGGTGTTACACCGGGGACCTGGGTTTGAGACGACATTTGAGATGAGCTCTCCGTTTCCTTCAAAATCAAGTTGTTGTTTTGTTTTACAAAAAGATGCACATTAACAAAAAGATTAGGCAAGACCAAAACACTGGGTTTGAAAGAAGAGAGAAGAGTTCAGGTGAAGGTGGGAGGCTCTGCACATTCACCATCTGTCTACACAGGGAAGCGTATGTGTTTGGATTCGTGCTCATTAGCCTCCAGAGATGAGTGCACGGACTCATGGGAATATAGGGGTCTCCTCCCAGACTCTTCCCCACGACTCTCACAGGCTCAGGGATGGTCTATGACCTCTGTGACTTATAATAGGCCTCCTTTTTTTCCCGGGCTCTTTGTCTCTTCTCTCTGGCTTCCCTTGTTTTTCTTTCTTTAACGAGTCACATGGTGTAGTTGCCTCATCTCACTGCTAATGTGCCACAGAAAAAGCCTTCCACTGGAATACATGTACGTCCCTCAAAAGTGCTTGTTTTGATTTCTTTGCCAAGCTGCTGGGCTATCACTGATAAAACTGCTCTAAAACTGCAAAGGGGTCTACATGATTATTTTTGATAACATGATATGTCTATATGATTATATTTGATTGCTTTATTTTTGGGGGAATTATTCATAGTCACATTGTGCCGTGCATCACACCCTCCATGGCAACGGCTCCTGAGGGAGTAAAGCATGACTCGCACAGCTCCCGTCTTTGCATGATCCCATCTCCCAGTGCGCCCTCTCCTACACAAACATGTCTTGCATCAGCACCCATCCCTGCTCACTGCCCTCCCCACCCCTGTTCTGTGCTCATCTGGGCAGGATCACACCTCAGGAAAGATACAGAGATTAACGGTTCAGGAAGTGTCTTATGTCGTCCAGACCCACAGTAATACAATGACGTAATTTTGAAGGCAAGATGAAAAAGAGATTGTTTCCTGGTATTATGATGCATTCTGTGCATCTTGTCTTGTTTCAGGTATTTCAATGGATTTGTTTAGAAATGACAGGCCCTAAAATACACAGTTAAAATAATCCCAATCCTAATACTGGGAAACATCTATTGCAAAAAGGGTTTACTGCCCCTTCAGTCAAAATTATTTCAGTTACAGATATTTTTGGTAAATACTTTTCATAGGAATAGATATGTTTACACTCCTTTTTTATAATCGTATCAACGAACCTCATGTAGTTCAAATGACTGAGAGGAAAATCTCCATTTGTTTCATGATAGCAAGTTTCACGTCATGAGGCTTTTTTGGTTTCATTCAGGGAAGCTGTTATTGGTTCTATATGAATTACCAAGTGGGGGCTAGATGCATGACAGCTGTGTTTGCATGACATAAGACAGCACACTGCGTCCGCTGTCTGTTAGAGCACACACACGCACACACACACACACACACACACACACACACACACACACACACACACACACACACTCACACACAGACTCTTCAAAACCAAACAATGCCAAAAGTGCCCTAAAAGGCCTGCATGTAGAAGTGTCATTAAGAGAGGACAATGGCGGCAGAGACCTGAGGTCAGCATTCATCCAGGTTTTCCAAACAAACTCGGCCGACCTTATTTTACCCTGAAATCTGAAACAAAACAAGCTGCACACGCACACACACAGGTGTGTTTGATGGTTTATTGAAAGTCGGGGCTGAGGGAGAACGTCCTTGCATGTTCTGGAGAGAGCTTTCATGTCTGTCCATGTGCGTGCATGTGTGTGCATGCGTATGCGTGTTATTGTGTGTGCACATGTGAGAGAGAGTGAACACAAATGAAAAGGGATAACTGAACAAACACATCATCTCTTATCTCTTATTTCACCTGAGAGTAAACGATGGACTGGGTGAATAGAAATGACAGATCATTTTAGAATAGACCAGGGGAACTATTGGCAGTATGGCATGATTCAAATCAAATTTGCAAAGAGCCAACAACTACATTTAAATGTGATGTCTTACAACCCCAGGGATGTCTTTCTCAAAACCAAGTTGAGGCGATAATACCTATTATGGATTGGACCTTTAAGGCATGGACTTTTAGTACTCCATGAAGACAGACCAATGAGGTCAAATTTCATGTCTGTTTTTCAAAGAAATGTTTTGTTTCGCTTTTTCACATGCCGATGTTGTTTCTGAATATCTGACCACTCTAGACTTTATGTTTCTTAGCTGAATATAAAATCAGTGACAGCAGAATCGATCTGTATGAATGTCCATGTCTTCTCTGAAGTGTGTATCATCCAATCGTGCTTCCTCTCTGCTGGTGTTTTGTGGAGCGAGCCGCTCGGATAATTGGTACGTCTGCCTCCCCTTCCGCCTCCCCATGGCAACTTCCCCGTCGGGATTCCAGGATGGCTCTCCGACACACACACACACACACACACACACACACACACACACACACACACACACACACACACACACACACACCCTACCCCCATGGTCCACAGGGCCCAATTAGATGTTGGTGGCAGGAGGTGGCAAGTTGGAGCAGGGCTGTGGTTGCTGGTAAGCTTGCGTGCCTGAAACCTGCCGTCCCAGGAGAATATTCCACAGGTGAACAGCTTGGCCTCCTGCTAGTCTCACTGTCCTTTGCTTTTAGTGATGAGCTTCCTCGCTTATATTATAATAAAGTGTGATACGTCTGGTGCTTTTAGATATATAACATGTATAATAAAGTGTGATAAGTCTGGTGCTTTTAGATATATAAGCACTGCTGTTTATCAAAGCGAAGCGTTCAAATTCATTCGCATAACATCAGATTTTAGATTCCAAAATTGAATCATAGGACAGTCACCATGAGAACTGATTTTCTTACACGTTCCAGATGCAGCTTTATATGTAATGAGATTACACACATTAAACACAAAATATCTTGAATTGCCGGTCTGATATTGTATGTGATGAGAATTCCTGTATGTGAATGACTAATGGCATGACAAACAAATTAATTAGATCCCCTTTTAGGATCACACCTGCCCGTAATCTTCTCATTTCCCGTATAGACAATGCAAACCTCTGTAATTACCCAGCATTCAGCTGCACAGAAGGACAAAAGAGCAGAAGCAGGTACATGAGGCACAAAAACCCCTCCACCACCACATCTGCTCCATATGATAGAAATCCACCTTATGTTATCTGACCCAGGGAAGCAGTTGTTGAAAACAAAGAATGCCTCACAGTATGCTATGGCATAAAAACATATTATATATACATAAACCATTGAAGCAATACAGGCAAAGACTTTAAAATGGCAGTACTATACAGAGCTCTTTTGAATTTGAAAGCACATAAATGCCATTTTACAATTATAATAAAATGATAATAACATAATTTAGTAGCATAGTAGTAATGTAGTAATGTAGTAGTATTAAAGCAACTTATTTAAATATATTATTCAGGCATCATAATAAATCCACAGGTGTGGGTGGGGGCTTAGACCCAAACAAACTGAAGGATAACATCCTCAGATAAATAGGTCCTTTGGAGTCAACAGGATGGTATTTAAAGTCAAGAACATGTGTTGAACAATGAAGATTACTCAAAATGATTACAAGGTTCTGTATGTGCATGATCTTAATGATTATAACAGACTACAATGGGTGTGGTCAATTTGAGACCTTATGTTATTTTTTTTGACATTCTGTGAAGACATCAGTTGTTGAAGGAGGGTGGGACAGGCATCAAATACTTTTGAGGACAACATATAACACCCGACTTGGGAAGAGTCAAATTAAAAGTGTTTTGTATGCACACAGATAAAACACACTACTCATTCATGTCAGACATGCCTGTACTGCACTATGCCACATATCCATTAACACAGGTTTTTTAAAACAGGGGAACTTGAAGCATCGGTAACCTACCCTCAGCCTGGCACTCCCTGTCAGCTTGTCTCTGATGCAAAGCAACATGTAAATGATCACTTTACAGCGCTTTGAGATGGACATCCATTCAAGAAGGAGTCACATTCACTCAGCCCAGCCATACATTATGTCTGATGTTCGTACACATTGTCATATATAGTTATTACATACAGTAAGAATCTCATATCAGCCCTCTCAATGGGTTGAAACAGACATTTATCTTTTCACTTGTGATGTATATTGCAGGCAATAGCAGCTTCTTAACTACAGTATGCAGACAGTATGAAGTCTTCGCGTCCCCTCCCCCACTGTGAGGCTCTCTCTGTGTGTGTGTGTTTTTTTCTGCTGGAGGCCTGCTGCTGACTGTCCCCTCCATTAGTCTTGCGTGACAGGGCTGCCTGATACCCATCTCTACCCAAATGAACTCTGGTTGTGCCCCAGCGCTTCGCTCTAAACCTCATTTGGAATGCAAATGAGAATGCTAAACAAAGTGCACCTTTCAGAGAGAGAGAGAGCGAGAGAGAGAGCGAGAGAGAAAAAAAGAAAGAGAGAGAGTTGCTTCCTGCCCGGAGCGGCCAGGAGTGTCCACAGTCACAGGGCCTTTCTCTCTCTCTCTCTCTCTCTCTCTCTCTCTCTCTCTCTCTCTCTTAGAGGGAGGGAGACACAGGCCAGTCTTCCACCTGATAGAAATGGGGCCTCTCCGCATGGTTGTGCCTGTGTTCTCCACTTCAGCGACTGAACAATCAAGGGCCAAGCCGTCTGTGACCCCTTTCAGCCCGAGAGCTGAATGACTAACTTAGGGCTGAAGGGAAAGAATTCATCGGTTCGGCCCAACACCTCATTTCATTTACTTCCCATTTTAATGACGTCCTTCCACAAACCTTTGTCAGTAGACGAGGGGGAAGAATCAATTTTTAAAGTCTAAATGGTTTCCGACTTTTCCGATTTCTTTCAGGTTTTAAAAGTGCTTCACAAGTGTTACTGAATACTTTTACATATGTTTTAGTATAGAAAGATATAGAAAAGATAGAATCTTTCAACGCACATCTTTCAGCATCCCGGCTCAGAGTGGAGGCAGTGCAGCATGTGTTCAAGGTGCTGATTCTGCCAGTGTGATTGATGAGCTCCCAATGCCAGGGGTCACTTTAACTCACAGCTTTCGGTATCAGGTTGTCACGAGAGAAGCCCTCGCCATTGTGGAGGTGTCATGCTGGACAACAACCAACGAAGGCTGGAGCATCATCAGGATCTTAAATGACCTCCTTAACATTTTTTCAGGCCTCTAAATAGTGTGCACTCTGTAGCACTCTAAATAGTGTGCTCTCTGTAGCACTCTGAATGGACAGTGCTAGTTCCCAGCTAGCAGATAAATTCCTGTTTTTTGTGATACTCTGTGTGAAGCTGCTTGATGGTTGTCCTTTTCAAACAAATAGTTTAGGTTTTTGTGCCTTGTTTTTAGGAGAGATGTATTTTTACGAAATGTTTGCATCTTCAAACACTTCAAATATGTTACGCTGAATTTATTTTCAGAGGTATCACAAAACACACAAAAAAAATCCCAGCTGAACAATATCTCATAACAATTCCTTATCATCAAAACCTGTGTCAAGAGTCATTCAAAGTCATCTCCTATCCTCTTAGTGTTCCTCTGACCTGTGGCAAAATACCACTATCCTCCTGACAGGCCTACAGCTCCTTGGACCCAACTGATATACGGCTCACCTCAGGTGCGGGGCCCCGATTCACACATTAGCTTGGTTTGCTCCACCTCACTCTCGACCACACCTCCTCCGAAACAGGATCTGGATCAAGTATTGTCTACATTGTTTAAGATAATCCAGACAATTACACTGGGCCTCTGAGCGCAGCCCTGCCCCTGAGCCTGTAGTATAGCGCTTGGATTAAAGAGATGCCTCAAGGCACAGCCCCACTGTCTGACTGACTGACTGTCTGTCTGTCTGTCTGACTGACTGACTTACTGTCTGACTGACTGACTGACTGACAAACAGCAAATACACCTTCTAATGTGTTTGTATGTTTGTGTGTGTGTGTATTGGTCAGTGGTGAGTGTGTGTGTGTGTGTGTGTGTGTGTGTGTGTTGTGTGTGTGTGTGTGTGTGTGTGGTGTGTGTGTGTGTGTGTGTGTGTGTGTGTGTGTGTGTGTGTGTGTGTGTATTTGTCTGTGTGTGTTACCTCTGTCTCATTGTTTCTTTACATGTTTTTACCTATTGCTTTTCTCTTTTTTTTCACCTGTGCTTCACTGTCCAACTGTCAGGGGCATGGTCCAAGAGTGTTATGTGTGCCGGGGCCCAGTCACCAGGGTGTGGGAACCGTGTGTGTAAGCAGAAACAGGGGAGAAAACCGACTCAGACCCAACTTCCCCCCCAAAAAAGCCAGGAGGCCCCCGTCCATATATTCTTTCACATCACCTGCTCCTCATTCACCTCTTCTCGCTCTCTCTCTATCTCCCTCTCTCTCTGTCACTCCCTTTTTTTCTGCCGGTGTCAATCTGAGAATGGGTGTGGTCGGTGGGACAGGTCTGTTGTAGTGTGTGGGTGTAATAAGCAAAGCAGAGGTCATTCTCACAAAGCTCAAACTGACATCATAAACACATACAAAGTACCTTGGGCGGGGGCAGGTGAACAGACGGTAGGGGGGGGGGATGTCCTCCCAACTCAGTTGGCCTATCATAGAGAAGGGGACACACCTGCAAACGCTAGAGGCTAAGGAGATTGGTTGCAACACGAAAATTACACCTGTGGGGGTGGGAGGGGGGCATGATCCATGTAAACCAAGCCCTTTACAAATTCTGTCTCTCGCCTCTTAGAGCTTAAACAGGTAGCATCGCTTCAAGGTTCCGGGCAAACAAACTGACTCTCTGCCTCTTTCTCTCTGGAAGACAAAGGTTTCGTCCATCCTCCAGCCTTCCTGTTTTCCGACACCGGTTTCTCGCTTGCTTGGGTTGCCTGACCGTTGCGGTGTCGAGCGACAACTCTGATCCAGTCGTCCTTTGCCTGAAAACCAGGGATCCGTAGGCAAAGCGGTTTCAGAGGGCGTCATTCAGCCAAGAGGAAGACAAGTTTGCAAGAGCGACACCAACCAACTGGCACTGAGGGGCTTTTTGAAATACCGTTTTCTGGCGATCACATCTCACCATCGAAGAGAAAAAGGGTAACTTTAATCAATTTCATCCAATCACTTTACTTGTTTTATCATGTAGTCTAGCTTAGCTTCAATGTGCTGCTTGTTTTAGACTTGTCCACACCCATAGTTCAGCCACTGCATGCAGGTAGTCGCCTCAAGAGCGGTTGTCAGCATAATGAGAGCAGGCGGAAAAGACCAGTCGTAAAATGTGAGGCAATGTAGCAAGGTAATATCACAGAACTGCGTTTACTAATTCTCAAGGGAAAGTTTGGGAGTTTTGCTGGGAGACGTACTGTAAACAATATCAAATTCCAGTCTTTTTAAAAAGAAAGAAAAAGACAAACAATAGGCTTAGACGTTCATTCCTTGACTGGATAGACCAGTTAGGGCAGGTAGGGGCAAACCGCCAGACTTGTCAAAGGCTAAGTGGAGTGGAGCTGGTTTTCCTCAGCTATGGCTGTAAAAATGGAAACTTTTTGAATAGATTTTTATAGCTTTTATATTTAACAGTTACTTCAAATAGCATAGAACGTTTTAGCATTTAAAGGTGATTTCTATATACACTTTAATCTTTTGAATATATTTACTTAAAACATATTTTTTGTAATTATTTAAGTTGTAGTATGGGGGGGGGGTTAGTCAGTAGTAATGATTAAATGTATAATTAACTCACTGTAATTTGAGAAGCCTTGATTTTAGCTATGTGGAAGCCTGTCTCTAAGCAACCTGTTGAGCAGAGAGCCTTGCATTTTTGCCTTTTCACTTTGTGTCCACAAAAGATGGCGGCACTGAAGTACAGTACGGTCAGGCTTGTCCTTACGCGTCCGCTTTGGCATGATTAGAGAGGATTAAATCATATCTGCCTCTTTGCCCTTTGATGTGAGGGAACACAATGAGGCTTCTGAAAGGGGATGGAGGCTCGACGTAAAAAATGTCTGAGCATCCATTTTGCTCTTTCCTCTACTGCATCGAGTGGACTCTCAAGGTCTCATGAGGCGTTAAAGCTGTGAATCGACTACTTAATATTGCACTGGTGCTATAATATTTAAATATGTCTTGAAGGAGAGGTAGTGTGCAAAGCCCACAGGTGAGCCAGACAGAATTTAGTCCAGCCTGAAGAGGCAGAGAGAAAATGTCGTCCAAGTAGCACAATGGATGCACAGTGAGGTGGAGGATTTTGATTGGTGGGAGGAGGGAAACGAGTCCGTCTCCCATCCCCAACCCCCCTCCTCCCCCCTCCCCTTCATCTGACTGAGTCATTTGTCATCGTTTTTATAACTTCACGCGAACATTGGCTAAAGATTGGCTAGCTCTCAGGTGACTCTGAGTGACAGCAGCCATGGTGAATTTCAACACAGCTTTTTTTCCATCCAAAAACCATGTATGACAGGACAGATGGAACAGACAGCGGCTGGATAGCTTTGATGGGTAGGAAGTGGTGAATATGAACAGCAGGTCCCCTCCTCTGCCTGAGTGTGATGGGAGGAAAGTGGAGTGTTAATTGTGTTGTTCGGGTGAGAGGTCAGGGAAGTACAGGGCGCTGAGTTTGTGTGCACAGGGATGCATGCTTCACTGGCAGCATGACTAAGCAGCCTGGGCCACTTGGAAGTTAAATACGCTAATACAGGTTTGTGACCTCTGCTGATGGAATATTCCGCCTCATTCACCTTCAATATGATTGCAACTTCATCAGCTTTTTTTTTTTTTTTTAATATGGAGGAAGATGAAGGCCATATAAACACTGACTTTAAGAGTTAGATGTTTAAGTTGTAGATATTAAACTTAATAATATAACATAATAAACACCTTTATGGAGATAAATCAGAGTGAAATGAGGATTTAAATGAAACCCCTAAGAGTCTAATGAGTCATTTAGCCCTGAAATATTTCAAATAAAAATCCAGTAAAATACTGTGGATAGAGAGGCTCAAACATGATGGCCAGGAGCCTACGATTCTCAGAGAGAAACAATAGCTCACCTGTCTATCAGCCGTGCCTTGTGAAAACAACACGTCCATTTAAAACCTCAATGCAATTAGATCCCATTCGGGCCAGGTCCTCCCTTAACCAAGGTTTAGGGTTTCCACTTGGCTTTGTTCTTTCGCACAGACGCAAACTATTGATTAAGGACGGGGCCTAGTTTAGCCTACAGGTTGTCCACTTCACAGAGGAGTCACATTCCTGCGAGCCGGGATCACTCCTCATTTCACACACGACCCCGCCAACAAGAGGAGCATAGCCGTTCGTTTCCTGGTAGGAGCTAGTGACCAGGATCAAACTCCCAGCCACAATGCAGCAGTGACAGGGGAAGTGCAGTCAGACAGCTGGGAAGGGTGGAGGGTTAAGGTAAGGTGTGGGACCAGGAAAAGAACCTGTAGGTGCACACTGCATAGCCCCAAGGTACACAGTCCATTGTCTTCTCTTTCGATTTGTTCTCTTTTAACAATCATACTCTCTCCTCCCCCAGCCTTTTTCAGTCTCTCTCTTCCTCTCCTTCTCTTCCTCTCTTCCTTTCTTTCTTTCTTTCTTTCTTTCTCAGAGGGCCTGCAGTACTGGTTTATACCGCTGATGATTAACTAAATAGAGGCTGGTGCAGTGTGGGCGAGCAGGTCCGCTTGGGTCTTTCATTTCATGGGTCCTGCCTGGCTGGAAGGAAGCTGGAACGTTCTCAGGCACTTGGTGGAAATTTGAGATTTTTTTCCCTCGCTTTTTGTCTTTCCCTCTTACTCACTTTTTTTTTTGTTACATTCTTTACTTGGTTCCCTTTCACAACGGTAAGGTTACAGGTGCTCTCTCTGTCTCCATTCTCAACCTCCGCCGGCTCCTGACTTACCTTCCTTCTGAGTCTCTCTCTCTCTATCTCTCTCTCTCTCGCTCTCTCTTACTCACTCCCTCTTTCCCACTTCATCGCTCTTTTTTCTGAATTTTGCATTCTCTCTTAATCTCCCATTTGTCTCTTCTTCTATTGCAAATTGAAGAATAACACTTAATTGAATCACACTTACCACCTTCTTATCTTTTCCAGTTTGGGCATTTTGTGTAGTTTCTAAGTATAGCAACACTCTTGAAGGGTTGAAATCTTAATCTCACTAAAATGGTAAATTGTCCAGTAACCTGGCTGTTGTCTTTGTCATAGGACTTGTATGTGTGGCATGTTGCTTGAAACAGTCTGTAATGTTATTTCTATATGCTCACATTAACTCTGTTTGTATTGTAATTATTTAATTAACAATCTTTGTAAAGATTGTTAATTAAAGATTTCTGTAAAGATGCAGTCGAATGATTTAATGCTGTGAAAAGCACACGTTATTCAGTAAGCCATAGGTGTGTGTGTGGTGTGTGTGTGTGTGTGGTGTGTGTGTGTGTGTGTGTGTGTGTGTGTGTGTGTGTGTGACCTTCCACACACAGAGCATGGGCACAGGTCATTCTAGTGCAGCATTCCTGGAGGCTGTTATCACCACACACACTCACACACAAAGCAAGAAGGGTAGGGTAGAGAGAAAAAAAGAAAGAAAGAGACATTGTCATCAGGCTCCTGCACTCATCATCTGGCTCACCTTCACGATCATCTTTGCATTGCTTTCACGAAATTGTGCTCACAATGGCTTAATGGGACTTCTGCATTTCTGCCGGAGGTGCTGGGGCTTTGTGGCCCCACCCATGGCTTTTGTTGACTCTTGATGTGGCTGTTTGGGGAGGACTGTCGAGTCTCTTACGGGGCCTGTCTCCTTTTCTTTGTCACCCAAAATATTGTTGGTAAAGCAGCCTTTTTTCGTCCCTGCCGTGGCATCAAATGAGACCAGTTAGAACAGGTTTGGGCAATAATTAACCGCCTTAGTGGGCCAGTCCACTGCGACAGAAAGGGGAACAAAGCCACCAGGTTGTTTCTCTATACAAGCTTTACCTGTTTTTTGTTCTGTTTAGCTTTTTTTTCTTTGAGGTTGGGGAAGGAAGGGAGAGGGGGATGGGACTGGTTGACTGCTCTAGTCCTGCACAGATGTGTGGTGGTGCCAAACCTCTTCCAAATTACTAGTCCATTTCCTGAAACTAGTGGTGTATGTCATTGGCCCCATGCTGGCCTCTTGTGAGCACTACTCATATGGAGAGGATGCCTTAACTCTGGCCGGGTGCAGCTTGGCCATGACCATGTGGTGTGTGGTCAGGAGCCACGTAAATGGTGGAACATTCTAGAAACATCAGGCGCCACAGGTTTCGATACGTGACCTGGCAACTTTTGCGCATCAGTTCATGAAAGAGGGGCTTCTTTTTACGAGTTCTTCTTGTATGAATCACTCTTGGATGGCCATCTCCATCTTACGAGGCAGCATTGGATATCATGACTCTCTCTAATACTGCCTGGTAATGATGATGATGGTTTTCCTCTGGCTCCAGTTCAACATCAGCACAAGTATCTGTGTTCAACATCAGCTCAGTAGCCATCAATTCATGAAGCACTGCTTCATCATTTACTTGCTTCTTCACTGTTTGTTCTTCAGGTGGCTTTTCCTTGAGGCGGCATTTAGCAGTCATCTTACCTTTCAGTGCTGGATTGTACCTCTGTGTTCTAACACTGTCTGGTAACGATGTTTGCTGGGTGACCAAAGCACATCGACTGATTCGAATCGATTGATCCTAGATTTTAACCAAGTGTGTCTTCTTCCAAATCTTGTCAGAAGGACAAAATTGAATGTGTAGCATTATAAATGTGTAGAATTTTCTTTAGTGTGGCAACTTAATTATTTAGACCAGCAGTTTTGCCATGAATTTTTCTGTTGTTGGCAACCATGTAAATTCAGGGCAGGTGAGTCATTGCCAGTTTGATGATAAATACAAACTGTAAATTGGCGCGTTTCCTTGGAAGTCTAGAGGAAATGAACAGTGCCAGCTTTTCTGCTGGGATAGGAACACTTTGAGTCCCCATTTTCATCAGATCCCCAGGGTAACAATTCCATCTATGCAAACAAGTAATTGGGTTTGGTGGAGCTTTTTTTTTTAACTAGCTCAGAGGAGATTGGCCTACCTTGCTCTTTTCCTTTCTGACTCTTTATTCAAATAGCATTTGCATCGCCAGCAAAGAGCCTGTTATCTGACCAGGGCAATCATTTTTTGGCCTTAGCAACCTCATTGTCTTTATGGCTACAAAGGAACTGAATCAGACATTTTTCCAAAAATATCTCTGTGTTCCATTTGAAATCATTAGTGTTCAGTGGAGAGAAGTGCGTCAGTATCACCTCACAAATGGAAATCTAAAAGGCAGAAAAGAGAGAAACATTAAAAGGAGGAAGGTGTGGGGACGTTTGCTTTTTTATAATCACTTCCCTGTCTCCCTCTCTCTCTCTCTCTCTCTCTCTCTCTCTTCTCTCTCACTCTCTCTCTCTCTCTCTCTCTCTCTCACTCTGGCTTTTCACCGCACCCATGCCTTAGTTAAAGAATACCAGTCCGTTGGCTGTTAAACCAGATCTGCTAAGAGATGCTTCCTCCTCCCTTCCCCCCAGCTTCGCCGTGAATGCGTGTGTGCAGAGAGGGGATTGGCCGAGCTCGCCTCACCTGCGTGGCACATCCTGCAACTGACACACGAGCTCACCTCACCTGAGCACTTCCGATAAAAATAGACTATAACGACATCCTCACACATCAGCTCCTCCCCCTTCAGATGATCCAAGTCCTCCCTCCTTTTCTCTCGTGATGAATGTCGGCATGCCTTCCTAAAAGTGGTCCTTTCTGCTTATGATACGTGGAGCTTTGAACGTTCCCGTGCCTTTGAGTCGGTCCCCCCAGTGTACTCCTTTCACTGCCCTGGCTTTATTTCATGTCTGAATGGGTTGTCAAAGACGTGTCAAAATGCTGACACACAGCAGTTTGCTTTGTGTACCCCTGCAAAATTGACTTAGAGACAGCTCTCAAAGGAGGCACCTTTTTTTGTGGTGACATTTAAACAGCCTGTACAGATATAAGCAAACACCAAACACTAAGGCTGTACCAGCCGGTGTTTGTTTAAGGTGGGAGAATCGACTGGCAAATATTGAACCCCACCCATATTTGCTCGTCTAGCCGGGTTTCCCATTATTTCTGTCATGGATGGATGAAATGAAACCAGGTTTGCTGTGTTTTTCCAGCATTCCCCTTTTATCAATGTTGCAGTCACGAATTGTGCAGACTCAAAAAAGGGTAATTGTGTGTATGACATTCATATTGTGCACAGATAATTTCTCATCCGCTAATATCACAAAACGCACAGATCATTTACACACATTTTTATTCCTGTAGGTTTAGGCAAAGGGATATCCTGCAGTCATTCATGTGCACCCAAGCCTGTTGATAGATGTCTTACCAGACATGGTTAGATCTAATTATTTTCGTCTAATACTGTCTGGTAATGCCGTCCATTGCATGGCCTTATCTTCCTATTTGCTACCCGGTCTTTCCTGCTTTCCAACTACTGTAAATGGCAGGACCACCCACAGACACGCATTTACAGTAAATATGTGCGACTCACGCTGATTAACAGGACAATGCCCTGCTTTCAAAGGAACTATGAACCTTGCACTGGAAGACTGGTTTGTTTTGTAATACTCTTCCAAGTGTGACGACTCAGAGTTTCTGCCCTCAATCACAACTATGGGATATGACTTTTTCGCTCCTCTTGAAAGTGTTATCATTATTATTATTTCCGATTCAGTTCATGTCTTATAACTCTTGCCTTATTCATGCCTTGATTGATCTCTTTACTCCTGGCACAGAAGGGTGTGATGATTCAGCAGAGATTCACCAGAGAAAGAGGGAGAGGGAGTGAAGTAGAGGTGGTAATATGAGAGATATATTGCATGCGCCCTAGAATGTGAAATATGGACATGATTAAAGCATATTTGTCATTGGAAGATTACCCCTCAGAATGTTCCCCTCGTGTTGTCATGGTTACTGAATTCCACATGGGAAACAAGCCCAAAGTGCTTGCTGCTGAGCCGTATGTTGCCTGGCTGTTCTCCAGGTGATCTCACTATCATTACCGCAAATGCATCAGCCTCAGAGGTGTGTTAACCTGAATCAAGAGTCTCATTTTAAACCCATAAAATGCTGTTGTGTGAATATATGACATAAAGTAAAATAAAAAGAGCAAAAAAAAAAGAACTGCCAGAGAGTCTTGTCTTTCTTTCCTTATGTCTTGTAACATGATTTTGTTTATTTTCCCTCACAACTGCGAAGCACTGGCTGTCGATGTATTGCACAGTTAATTGAACTTTATCTTTATCTGAAGCAAGTTGTTCAAAATCTTGGCCTGCCCTTCCTCTTTTGCCTGCTCATTGTGTTGCTCTGATTCGTCGGGGCAGCGAGCGGAATGCCTGGCCCCAGCGCGGTTTAGCTCAGGTTACATGAGAACAGAGCTTCCTTTTAAAATGCCCCGACTTACCTGGGAGCTGCCCTGTTCTGCAGGAACCCCATTGTGTGGCTCAGAGCAGCTCCACACAGGCAGGGCCATGGGAGCCCCCCCCCCCCACCCCCTGTCTGCCTGAGGCCCAGCAACACACAGGGGCCCCCAAATCAAATGAAAGCCCCATTAGTTTCTTGTATAGTCGTGCTCACTAACTTAAAGTCTTTTATTATTTAAGTCTTAACTTTTGATTCCTTAAAATAAAATACTCCACACATACAGACAGACTTATTCAACTCTTTACATACTTTTCAGTCTCAATATCTTTATAAAAAAGTAAATACAAAAACTCTAAATAAAAAAAATATATATCTTCACCCTAAACATGTGTAACTTTTCACTGTTTAAAATATATGTCACAATATATGTCACACCAGGAAGTGTGTTTGCCCCAGGTGATTTAGTTCTGTCGCCTAAATGTGGAACCATGTGGCCGGTTTTGGTAAATGATTGTCTCTGGATTATCAATGCCAAACCTTGAGAATACACGGCTAAGTTTGGTCTCTTGTCTTGTGAGGGATCACTCCTAGACTATTTAAAGCCTCTAACACAATCACACTTCACAAGACAGCAAAGTCTTAAAGACATAACAACTAAACATGTTTAAAGATGCAGTCTGCGATATCGGTTTTGGTTTTGCAAAAGGTTGTTGATATTTGTGCTTAACAGCCGATCAAATTACACCCCTCCATTCCATGCTCTTGAAGCACTGTGTTGATTGGCTGGGATTGTTTATAGCTTGGTCTGAGCCACTATGTTTGTTTCCCATTTACAGAGCCAAGGCTGTGTGTGAACATCAGAGTTTTTGTTTTTAGTACAAACACTGCTAGAGGGACAGCTAGAGGCCTGTGAGGAGCAATTTGCTGAATGTGACTTTACTTTAGGGCCTCTGGGGAATGACTGTCATAACTTACCCTTAATAACCTCACTGTTAACATCTGATATGCCAAATTCATGAATTGATTAAAGTTGAGAAAAAAAGAGTAAACATGAAATAAGACAAAAGATTAGAATAGAATAGAATAGAATATAAAAGCCTGTATTGTCATTGTATTTGCATACCATGAAAAATGAGATTCCACCAATTTTCCATGCATTCAACTTACGAAATTCAAACTATTCAAACTGTAAACACCCACCACCCCGTCCCCTCCTCGTGCAAGGTGAGGCTCTTTTCCTTTGCGTGACATCACCAAGGAATTTGGGGGAAAGATTCCTGCACCGGTCTGTGCATGCTCAGGTGCAGTTGGACGAGATTCCACACAGCGATGGGTAAGGTTCAACCAGGATTGTCAATGAGCCGAAACAGGACATCAGAGAGAGAGAGAGAGAGAGAGAGAGAGAGAGAGAGAGAGAGAGAGACGGAGAGAGCACGTGGGCTTTTAAACCGCCGTGGCATACCAGTGGGGTGGAGACGTGCACAGTCAGTGTGTGCTGTTAGATTATGAGCTCAGACAAACAGGGAACTCCCTTATGACAGCTTCACACTCCTCATCTGACCTTTAAAAATTTTGAGGGGAATTTACATTCCTGAAACAGTTAATGAATGGCCTGTGATTTCAAATGACGAATGAAGTTTAGAACAGGAAGTAGGTAGTGATTATTAAAAATTCTTCAATAAGTGACCTGGAAACTGAAGAAGACATTATAATGTAATCTGTTAATCTGTTAATTGGCAAAATCCCTCTGCTTTACTCTACTAAAAACTGGTGATTGAAATACTCAACAAGAGAACCTATGTTAAAAAAAAACAAAAAAAAACAATAAGACCTTATCTTAAATATAACTAACCTGTATAGTTCAGCTCTTGTATGTCCATTTAGAGCAAGACATTGAGCACATCCCCATCCAAAGGTTATGAACAGAATATCCCCTCAATGTTGCCCCCTCCCCTTGGTTTCACTGTAATTCTGCAAGGACACTGAGATGTAGGACAAAGCCATTGAGAGATATCTTATTTCCCCAGTAACCAAACCACTCTTTTCTTTGGCGAGCGAGTAACTGCCATTGGGACACTGTGGGATGAATGACTGTTTACTTCCTGGTGTGAAGGGGGAGAAGACAGGCGACATGGGAACAGGAATATCTCCTGTAACACACCTTCTCTTGGAACCAATCCCCAAAACACACACACACACACACACATACACACACACCTCCTTTCTCTAGAACAGATGGCGAGCCATGGGAGTAGCATGGCTGTAAAACAAGCTGGTTCTCTTTGTCCACCTACACACCATTTTGTACACAGTGTCTATCAGATTGCAGCTTCATAAAAAGGTGTGGCTGACATCCGCTCAGAAAATTAGACTTTAAAAACACCTTGAAGAGCAACAGTGTTTTACAATGGTGCTGCAATTGGTTTTTCACATTTGGCTGCAGTGCATCATTTGCAGGTCCATCCCTTGATTTGAGATTTTTGTTTTGATCAAACATGTTTTAATTGGCTCTTGTGACAGATTATTATACATTTTTTGTAAACAGTGTTGCTATGTCAAAGATAGATGATTTACTTGATTCAATCAGTTTGAGAAAATCTGATGTGTAAATTAAAATTGTACAAATGGTGTGGGCATTGATTTGCTGTTAAAAGATATCAAATTAAAAAATAAACTGCCAGTGGTTGTCATTTTATTGTAGTTGGTTGCAACACTCCCTATCCACATTGGAAAGTATCCATGTACTAAGTGGAACAAGATTTTGCTCTCTACAGTAACACAGACAAGAGAGAGCACAGATTAAGTTAAGAAGAATTAAGAGACATGATTTTTAACTTAATTATAAACTATTGAATACAGGTTTTTATGATTTTGACATGTCTTTATTTTCTGCTGCCAACAGGTGTACTGTAAACACTAAAGAATACACCGCTTATCTATAATCAATAATATTTTCTAAATTCCTGTTATACATTTACTATTATTATCTTCCTGTCATCATTCATCAAAATATATCTGGGTTAGATTTTTTTTTCTCAATTTGGTATTATGATACTTGTCCAGTAATGAATATCTGTTCCTGCTATTTCCTATGAATCCAAAAAATATAGAAAAGAAGATATAACTCAACATCAGCTAGAGATAGTATAAGCATGGACTTAAAAACATTTTACTTCGGGTTTACCAACCCTCTGGCTAATTATATTTTACACCTCCTGACAATACAATGGCTGGGAGAAAGTCTATGGTGATCAATACTGAATGACTAAGCTCAGGTGGTCATGCTGGGGGAATTATTGCCATGAGAATCTTGGTCCATTATTGTTGTAAGAATCAATGTACAATTAAGAATGGTTGCTAGGGCACCCATTGCCCGGGCAACCAGGAGTTGTTTACACTGTCTGGGTAGATCTTTAAGCTCTGACAAAGACCTTGCAACCAGAGTGCCATTAGCGTGGCCAAGACATTCAGACTGAAACAGACCCACGTGGAGCTTTTTAAGGGTCACACCGAAACCTGGAGGACAAGTGTAAATGTACACATTTGAAGAGGACACACTCTGTCTTTGCAGGTACATTTTCAGCATTTTTGCTTAGCCAAGATTCAAGACATTGGACCTTCAAAACAACAGCATCGATAGTACAGGTGTTCACTGCAGGACTTTAGAATCACATTAAAGCCTTCATTATGACATCACATTTTGTAGCCATGGTTTGGAATCATTTGTTAAATTTGAAATAAAAATGTAGCTAGTTTGTTTAAGGTCTTCTTATCATAAAACATGAAGAAAAATTCAAAAAGTACATTTTTGAAAAATCATAACAACAAAAACAATAAAAACAACTGAACCTTTGAAATAGTTGTCTGAAATTGCATGTCTTTAAACAGCTTAGTTTCTTTCACACACCAGTAAACAAACAAAAGCTCAACAGAAAACTGAAATGTTTTCATATTGGTTTTTTTCCACCGATCTACAGGCCCTGCCCAGGTCAGAGGTGAGAACCACACACCACCTCCCTCCCCCCTCCAAATGGAAAATCTTTCCACTCTCCTGGCAGTCTGGGTCAGCAGGGAGTGATGCCATCAGAGAGCGGGACAGGATCAGACAGGCGCACAGACACCTTGGCCGGGATGAAGGTGGATGGGGACCACACAGGCAAAGATGACCTGCCAAGCAAGTCTCCAGAACAGCAGGTGAAGGGCGGTGGGAACGGGGAGAACCACGGCCTGGCAGGCAACCTGGATGGAGACGGGGCCCGGGGCCCTGGAGCTGCAGGTAAACAACAACAGGAGAGGGAGGCTCCTCGGGAGCCCTTGGGGAACCAGCCGTCTGGAGCAGACCAGCGCGGAGAACAGGTGAAGCAGGCAGATGGAGGTGAGCCAGGTGCGTGCTGAAAAAAAAAAGCCCATCATTAACCTGGGCTGCTGTGATGCACTGCTCATCGCAGCTTGTCTGTGCCATATGTTAATTAATCCCAGAGAGATCACCATGAGTTCAGCCAGAACAAAAAGAGTGGAAAAAAAACTCCCATGATGAAATGCTTTGTTCTCTCATAACAGACACATCTGTAATGGTACGATTAAGTTGTTTTAAGCACACGCCTGTTGTCAGTGCCTCTGTAATAGCGGTGTGGTAAGACAGCACGCTTACCAGCTAAATTTGTGATCTAATCAGGACAACAGATGAAATGTTTGAACAGTCCCTCAGCACCCAAAAAGTCCAGAGAAATCTCAGTCTCATAATGACGGCTTATCTGATAGGCCTAATAACATTAGCACAGATAAACATGCATAATCTGCCTGAAATGTGTTTTGTTTGTCAAGCATCTGCCAGTTGTGTTTGACAGCCTGTATGGCTTGGTGCTTATGTGTAGCAAAACCCACATCCACGCCGCCCAGACAATCAGCAGCTGAGTACATAGCGGGCTTAACAACATGCTATAAAACTAAGCTCTGCTTTGAATAAGAGTTGGGTTTCAATAATTAGTTTTGAAACTAATTGTAAATAATAACATACACATAATTATCCATCAATAACTGTAGAGTGGTATCATCTGATGTGCTCTAAATTGTAAATGATAAGAACATGCTCATTATTACTCATTCAATAATGAAATAATTTAGTCATATTTAAATAAGTCCTATATTTGTGCTATTTTTGCAATACTGCTTATGGTGAGTATTTTGAGGAATCTTTCAAATCAAAAACACAATTATGTGCGAGTGTGAGAAGTGTGAAAGGGTTTAGTCTGGCTGTGTCGGCGGTGTCAGCTTTATCGGCGCGGGGAAGCAAAGGTGTGCTTAACACAACGTCTAGCACTGTTGGAGAACAGGATCGGGTGTCCCTTCGTCGGTGACACTCTGCTTCCCCCGGCCTAATTATCTCCTGCACGCTCAGCGGATTACACCAGCCAATTTCCTAATGTCTTCCCAGTCGCTTCTCCTGTAGAAGTCCCCATTAATGCGAGTCTCAGTGTATTGAGTTTGATGGGCCTTAACTAAGGTACACTGTGTAATTAGGCTGCCTGTCTCTCCAAATCTTTATTTAAAAAGGTCATAGTCAAACTCGGTGGCTCTCCGTGGGATGCTTAAAGGACAATCGGGTTCCACAGAACAGTAAAAGTTCATCTCAGAATGATTTGCCAAACCTCTGCATTGGCTACATATGTGTTATGTGAGAGTGTGTGTGTATGAGTTTGTATGCATCTATGTGAATGCATGAACTATGGTTTTGCACTCAATCTACTATACGCTTGCATGAACTCTGTTCGCCTGTCGAGTAGATATTTGTCAGGATGAGAAGGACTCTGGTGAGAATGACAGTGGAAAGCCAAGGCAGCAGGAAAGCTCCAGACTACTGCAGTGCTCTGAGAGAGACAGTGACAAGAAGCCAGTGGAACCTCAAGGGCCTGGACCCTTCTTTTTCATTGGAGGGGGAAATGGGGCCCCCATGTGAGTGGATGGATGGCCCATGAGGGATGGATGATAGAGCATTTAGCAGATGTGTTTATATGTGTGATAAGATGCACTATAACAGAAATACACACACATACAGCACACAGAGACACAGATGCAAACACACACATAGGAATATAAATAAGTCTAACAGTCTAAATTATCCTACTATACAAAAATATTAAATTGCAAAGCAAATATGGAAATGAGTAGCAATATGCTAATATAATGAATGCCTGGCAAACAATATATTTGAAATATTCAATACTAAAGTACTCAATTTATCACAAACTTATCGTTATATAAACCGCCTTGAATATCTGTTTTTCCCCCAATGTTAAATTACCCAAATCTTCAAAACAGTGTTGTTATGTTTCATTATTCAGAGTGGCTGCATACTGTGAGAACAAAGGCTGGCAACGCATTTATGACAAGACACGGGAGGACTACAAGCTGAAATGGTGTGAGATCAGATCAATGGCAATTTACTATAACTTCAAGGAGGGTGAATACTCTATCCATTTTCTTCAAGTTCTTTTTGTTACTTTTTCAGATCCTTGCTTTTCACTCACTACCTTGAACAATAACAAGCAAACCTTTTAGTAGTTTACAACTTTTGCACTGAGAAAAATATTGTTTGCCCACTGTAATAAAGGGGAATAATAAATCGCTAACTCAATAGTGTGGCAACATGGTCATGACATACGTTGTGATGTTACAATCATGTCTATGTTTCCAAAACCAAAAATCATCATGTTGAAGCCTAGAGGCTTGCAAATAAATATTGACCTCAGCAAGACCTCGGCATACACTGCTCTCATTTTCTCAAGACAATCAATTTCCTTCTCACACCACAAGGCTTAAAGTTTTAAAAAAATGTGCATAGATTTGTGCATGGGTCCACCCACATGTTAAAGAGGTTGTATAAGTCTACATTATATACTGAGGAGTGTTTCAGATAAAAAGGTATTGACTATTTATTTATTTTGATACTAAATGTAGATTTACCTTATACCTGAATATCTTTGATTTGTTTTTGTTTTAAAGAACATACTCAAATTTGTTTGTATAGTCCGCAGGGTCTTTTCTTCTTCCATGGGCCTAAAATGGTGATGGTTGAGTCTGATCTGGTGCTTTCCTGTAAATGCTCTTTTTCCTCAAGGTGAGCAGTTGCTGTACCAGATCCCAAACAATAAGGTCCTGACTTCCAAGATCGGACTGCTCAACAGCCTAAGGGAATATGACAGGGTCAGCAGCAAGGTGAACCGTGGCAGAGGGCTCAGGTAGGAGAGAGTAAAGAGGAGCTGACAGCAGCTAAAATGGCAGCACTTTCAAAGGGTGTCATCTCTCTCTCTGAACAAACGCAAAAGAGAAGAGACACAAAACGGACTCAAACCTGTGCACAACAGTGCATAGATGAAATGGCTAACTGTTATAGGCATTATTAGCTTTTATTATTATGAATGCATTATTACATATCATCAGTGTAAAAAACGTCCACGCATCCAAGATGCCATGTTGTAATTCTGTTCATAAAAATAAATGTGCCTAATAAATAACAATGAGCTTCCATTTCTGACTGCCTGTCATATTTCACTGTAATTCTCATGTTAGCCTGTTTAACAAATGTCATATGCTCTATAGTCTATATACAATGTGTTTATACTAAGTTGTTTTATGGCGTCAGTATTAGCCTGTGTAAACTCTTTAATCTACTTACAGAAGCCTGAAGATGGATGAGTTCTTTCCCGCCACTTTCCGTATGGACGTGAAGGATGAGAGAGAAGCTTTTTTTGCTCAGCAGGAAAGTAAGTTTACATCAGCAAATAGGAGCCTTAATGAACACTTAATCAAGTTGGTGAAACTGTACCACAGGAAAGACAAAACATGCCCACTGAGACAGTGTCTTCCATGAACACGAAAATGTTGCTAGCCACAGTAGGCCTATGGGATGAAGTAATACCTGTAATGTAGCTTTGCATGTACGCCATTCTTTTGATTCCCATCATACCTTCTTCCATATTCCCATAACAAAAGTCATGAAATGATGAAATCTGATAAGATGACGTTGACAGATAAAGAATGTAAGCCCCACCCACATGATAAGGGATATGACTTTTTAACCAACGACATCACCTTATCCACCTTATCAGTTAGCCTAAATAGCCCATAGAGTAGATAAGTCTGATCCGGTTAGCTCCGATGCTCTTGCAGGGGCTTGCGAGGAAACCAGCAACGTGTGGATCTGCAAGCCCACAAACCTGAATCAGGGCCGGGGCATCTTCTTGCTGCGATCCCCGGAGGAGATCAGCGCCTTACGGGCCCGGCTGCAGAGCAGCGCCGACAACCAGAGCGGCAGCAAGTACTCTTTCCGTGTCCCACAGGCACGAATCGTCCAGAAGTGGGTAAAAAGGAGGATTTCGTGTCATAGGCTATCTGCACTGCCGTCTAAGCTAAGCTAGTGCATGAAGTTGACTTTGTGGAAAATAAGATGTACTGAAGACAAATGTAATTGGTGTGGTAACTCTTGGAAATGAACAGTGTATGTAACCAATGGAAGACCATTTGTATCCCCAAAACAATCTTTTAGCTACTGTTGAATTTGTACTGATAAGCACGTCTCAAACACAAGGCCTAAGCCAATGGGCGTACTGTATTTTAGACTGCAGTTCTCCCCTATTCCAGAAGAGGGTAGTATTGAGCTTGGTCTTTACTCCAAGGTTCATCAAAACATTATACTACATCACTCACATATTATATCATTAACACGAATAACGTTTCGTAAGACATCAGATGAAATATGTTTTGCCATTCAATTCAAAGCCATTAACTGTGTGCAGTGTACTTATCTATCATGAAATCACTGAATAGTTGGTGAAAGTCAAAAGTCATGAGTTATTAGCTTTTTTCAACGCAACACCCCTATAGCTTGATACATCAAAGGGAGACCAGCTGTTCCATTGTCATACAGTCAAGCCAAACCTGACACTGCACATATTTAAATAACATCAGACCCTACCCCTACTATTATTTCCTCATTATCACATTCACATTCAACTCAAGGAGTTGAAAGATTTCATCAGAGTTGTATTGCAATTACACACACACACACACACACACACACACACACACACACACACATTTGAAACCTAGCCCATCAGTGGGATGATATCATCTCAGCATCAGCCAATAGGAAGTTCCATCAAACAGATTTTCACTCTAGTTGTTCACATGAAGAGAATAAAAACATCCCTAACCTTTTAGACATATCTGGATCCATTTCCATTATCAGGGATTAGCGAAGAGCAGTGCTAGTCAACCACGACGCAAATAAATGTCGAAAAATGTGACTTTTAAACTAATAGATGACAGCACTGAAGATACTCATGCAGACATATTGAGATGTGCAGATGTGAAGATGTGTGAAAATGTCCAATGGCTGTGCCTGAACGTCTGTGTGCACTGTTGATAGGTATGTGCAGAGCCCACTGCTCCTGAAAGGCAGGAAATTTGATGTGAGGTCCTACCTGCTCATTGCTTCCACGTCGCCATACATGGTGTTCTTCCGCCACGGCTACATTCGCCTTACATGTGACCTTTATGACCCTAACTCTACTAACCTCTCAGCTCACTTGACGAACCAGGTATACGGGTCTCTGTTTAACCATTACTGTAAAAGTGTCTTCCATAGTTGGTAGAGTCCTTTTACTGGCATCTAAATCTCTGTCATCTTTTTATGTTGTTTGAATGACAGTTATTTCGCAATTAATGTAAAACAATTCACTGTGGCAGGCTAAAAGATATTGATCAAATATTTAAGCAAATGTTAATCTGAGCAAATGACAACTCTTTCTGTGCAGTACATGCAGAAGAAGAACCCGCTGTACAGCAAACTGAAGGAGGAAACTGTGTGGTCAGTCGAACGGTTCAATGAATACGTTAATGAGAACTTCAAGGCTAAGGGGCTTCCCAAGGATTGGGTGAACGGGGCCTTCGCTGTGAGTTGACAAACACCCGCATTTAACACCAAACCTAAACCTCAACTGTCAACCATTTAGGTTTCACTCTCACCTTCCCCCGTATGTCAAAGCTCAGCAGCTGTAGCTTATTAGGAAGAGCAGCTTTAATGTCTTCAGTTTATCACTCTTCCAAGCGAGGGAATGAAAGGGGAATGGAGGGCGGATGTTGTCATAGGAACACAAGCTTCAAATGACACCCCTATATTTTCTGCTGACATTTTAGACTTTGCAGTTACAGACGTTGTTTTAAATAGCATATCATACAGCATAAATATAACAGCTTCAGCAGCAGACTTGCTAATGATCATAACTGGAGCTGACATCATAAACCAGTTTAAACCAGCTCCATAGATCTGACTCTTGACTGACGGGAGTCTTTTGGTCTGCTTGGACATAGTGTAGTCCAGCGGTGGTCAAAATAATGGGGCATGTTGTCTCTCTGTGCTTTGGAACAGCGGCGCATGCAGCAGATCATGATGCAGTGCTTCATGGCGGTCAAAGCCAAACTGGTGCGCAAACTGGGATTCTTTGACCTGATTGGCTGTGACTTCCTGATTGATGAGGACTTCAAGGTGAGAGACTAATGAGCTAATTCCCTCCACTGAGGTGTGTATGTGTGTGCCTGTGTGTGTGTGTGTGCGTGTGTGTGTGTGTGTGTGTGTGTGTGTGTGTGTGTGTGTGTGTGTGTGTGTGTGTGTGTGTGTGTGTGTGTGTGTAGAGGAAAATAGATAGCATGTGTAGTCTAGAAATGGAATCCAAATGAGACTACTCGTCACAAATGCAAAGCCTCTCGTGACGTTAATGACATGAATGTGTAGCAAGTTTACCTTACGGTATACTGACACTTGGTGAAACACAAACCATTGCGTCTGTTCGGTTGAGAGTAGGGAATTGAAAAGGCCAGTGGAGAGCTTCTCCGCTCCTGTGGCACCACCTACATTTTACCCCTTCACAGCAGTTGCCTGGCAACTCGCAGACCAGCAGAAGTAAACATGCTGTCTCTAAGCCTGGGATGCTCATCTGAAGCTCTCGCAGTTACATCATTATTATGTTTTCAGAAGCGCCTCAACACAATAGTCCTCATTTTGTCACGAGAATTATGATGGAGAGAGAGAGAGAGAGAGAAAAAAGCTGGATGTCTTGATGGATGTTTGACATTTATTATGCCATTGTGATGGTGCACAGCTGTAGGGAATATACAAATGGCAGCTTTGAATTAGTATACGGAATAGTGCAGTGCAGTACAGTGCATATGCAACATAGCTGTAATGAGTAAAAGACATAATGAACTGTTGGCCAATAAAAAAAAGATCTGTCACAGCTGTTTCAGGGGTGTGGCTGAAAACAGATTGTTCATGCATCAGCCATGCAAAGCATGACAGCAGGCTGGTGTGCTGTGCGGGTAACACCGTCATTTGATGAATTATTAAGATGTCTCAATATGGATTTCACAAGTAGGCAGATTTGAAGCCACATACTGTAACGATTTCAGCAGCAGTTTTACCTGAAGAAATCGCTCTCATCCCACACAAATGCACACAAATGCACACACACACACACACACACACACACACACACACACACACACACACACACACACACACACACACACACACACACACACACACACACACACACACACACACACACACACACAGAGAGAGAGTGAGAGAGCGAGAGAGAGAGAGAGAACAGAGAGAACTGAGACATATACGTATTTGTTTGGGAAAAAAGTGGACAATAAGGCATCCTTGAATGTTCTGCATACACTTGATGTGTCGCTCTGTTGGGCCAATCAGTATGAGACATTCATTGCTTTTGTTCTAGTCACTTTATTGTTGCTAGCCCTTTTCATGATTACTTATTCATTTAGGGCCTCTGTAGAAATACACAGAAACTGATTCTTCAATGAATGGGTCTGCATACATCTTGGTGGCAAAATTGTTCTTTTTAGTGCCAGAGAAAAAGCAGTGGAATGATGTAGTTAGGGTGCCACCTACTGGTCACAGACCACTCATAACACTTATAAGGGACTAATCTTTTATGCTTTAATCTAATGCCCTGCTCTTTGTTAACTGGAGTGACATAATATAACATAGCTACACTAAATACCACACTGTAAAATCAATAGACCATAGCTAAACCTATGAATTGAAATAAGGCCAAAATTGCTCGAAACTGCTTTCTTTGCCTGCACATACTATTTCCATTGTGGGGTGGATTTGTGGGCTTACATTGTCTTCACATATGACTAGGTGTGGCTGCTTGAGATGAACTGCAACCCAGCTCTTCACACCAACTGTGAGGTGCTAAAGGAAGTTATACCAACCACTGTGACGGAGACTCTGGGTAGGCGGCACATTGTTTATACTGTTTCTATGTAAGACCTTGTCATTTAGGCAAGATCATTTCCTCAAAGTCATCAGTACAATATAACATTCATGTTTTAGGCTTGAACTATTGTGTAATTTGGTCAACTCTCAGCCACATATTTAGTAATGCTGATTTGTAACATGCTTTGTTAATGGCACATAAAAAAAAATCTGTTGAAGTTGTTTGTTTGTTCATGTTAAGTAAGGTGTCTTCATTCCAGTTTCATTCCAACTACATTCCGTTCTAGTTTTGTTCCAGTTATGTTTTAGTTCTTTTTTTCGTGAAAAAGAAGTGATTCATTTAGCTATACTTTTTAATTTCATGATTTTGATAACATTGATCATATCAGTGAGTGTTTCTGCAGACCTGTCTCTAGAGATCTTTGAGAAGTGCCGCTGCAGGATGAAGCTGCTGCCCCTGGCCAGTCAGAGAGACTTTGTGCTCCTGTACCAAGACGAGGGCCCAACGCCCATCTGGAAGAGCAAGGCAGCCCCGTCTCTCCAGTCGCAGTCACCAAAGAGCTCCACGGCCCAGTGGAACACCAGCACCAAGGCTCAGAGGTCTGCTGTGTTGAACAGATCCTCGGGAGAGAAGCCAGAAAGTGGCGGTTCGGCTTCTTCAGTTTGCCCGGATACCTCCGCAAGCTCCAGCCCTTGTGTTTCCTCCTCCGCCCTTACCTGCACGGCTCTACGGGCCAAACCCCCAGCCCAGGCCTCAGAGACGGCGGTGAACCAGAGACCTCTCGATGGCAAGCCACGCGAGCCACACCCCCGACGCCAAGTCCGCCCGTCCAAGCCAGCCCCGGTGCGCGTGGAGCTCCGGGTCAACACGTACACCTGGCAACAGCCGCAGACGGCAGCACGGGACGCCAGCCGCGCGAAGTGCAGCGTCATATCGCTGTCCGTGCCCTCGGTGGGCGAGGCCGTGCTGGTTCCCAAGCGCCAGCCTATGCCCTACCCCAGGGAGGCCACCAAGGACAGGAGGGAGGCACCAGACCTGAAGAACGTCAGCCTGAGGCTGGCCCAGCTGCAGCCGAGTCAGACTGCCTGTTTAGGGGGGCAGGAGGCAGGCGAGGCAAAGCGCACAGACAGGAAGAGGATCAGGCCAAGAGACAAACTTAAGACCTCAGGGAAGACCTGACAACCTCGCGAGTATGAGGTTGTCATTGGACACAACTAGCACCATGAACTACATTGTTCATCTGTGCTGCTTTGGTACTGTAGTGTTCATGAAACTGCAATAATGTTTTAAAGACAAATTAACTAAATAAAGTATTTATTGTCTGACCCTCAAACTTGTGTCTCACTGTATTTTAGTGTTGTGCACTCAACCTACCTTGAACACAGCTTTTACAAACTCCATCAAATCTCTGCAGAATGACACCTGGTTGATTACGAAGATTAATGGCTTGATAATAGCACAATTAATTTACACTATTAATTAATTAACATTCAATGTCTTGCTACCACCAGGAAGTAATTATATTGTGTATGCAAGGACATTGTCATGTACAATGACCCATTGCTTGGAGACACCTAATTAGTTAGTCCAGCAATACCCATCTAAGCCCCCCCCCCCACTCAGACACACACACACACACACACACACACACTAATTTAGTCTGTGGTGTGTTGCTGTAACTGCTTGTTTGTGGGCTTCACGGCTATGCAATTATCTCTGCCTTGCCGTCAGTGTTGCCTCCCGGTGCACTGCAATCATACCTTAATTTCTTCACCGTTAAGCCGTGTTCCTGCCACCCCGGCGTCTGATTCACTTGAGCGGCCGAAACTGCTCAGGAGTGGCTGAGGAAGTTGCGTTGGCCGCAGCTGCGTCATGCATCAAACTGACAGGAAGTCATGGCACACTTGTTTCTCCTCTCTCTCTTCTGGCTGCTGTGTCATATGCGTGTCAAGTCTCTGTCTGGCAACTGGCACTTTTATCTGGCTTGCTTTAGTGTCTAGTGTGCGGGCTTGTGTAGTGGGGAACCTTTTTGTTTAGTTTTTTTTGCTGTTTCATTGCTCACTGTCAATCTTTGCTTTAGCTTTCCTGTTTCTACTGACTGTTTTTTTTCCTCTCTTGCAAGTTACTGTCCCCCTCTTTCTGTCGCTGTCTCTATCTCTCCGTCCCCCTCCTCCCATCTCTCTCTCTCTCTCTCTCTCTCCCCCTCACTGAGGGGCAGGTGTTGAGGGGATGAGCGAGGCTCGGGGCAGATGGCACTCAGTGTGTAGTTAGGCAGTCGCTGGGAGCAGGGTTTTTTTCCCTCCTTTGGACGCTGAGGAGTTTTACAGGGCCCTGCAGCCATGGGATGCTGTAGTGTGACTCAGAGTCACACCGGGATTGACGAAGTGGGGCCTGATGAAATTGAACTGCTGGAGATCGATGGTACAGGGTAAGACTTTGTCATCGTGGCTCTCTCTTTTCATGTGCAGTGTGCGTTTTTACTGTGTTTCACGGTCAGTCATGTGGCACTACTGTGCAATGGGAACTTCCTAATTTCCAGCGCTGTATAGACACACATGGGATGTTGGGTGACTTTTTCCGTGAATCACATGAGTCCGTGCCTTTGTACATGGGTACAATAAATGGGTCATCTGTGGAGTTGGTGCTTTGAATAGAACAAGAGAAACTCTGTTCACTGGCTGATTGCACTGGAAGGATTTGCGCATGGGGTTATCTATTTGGTGCCATTTTGACTCTTTCAAAAACTGAGTTAACGGTGCAAATCACATGACTACACCGCATAAAATACGACGTGGTCCGGCATCCTGTGGTCTGTGCTCTGGAGCTTCATGTTGTGCAAGAGTTTGATAATGCCCCTGAGTTTGCTAATGCCCCTGAGCGTCTGAAAATTGTGTGCATTATTATTGACGGGTGAACGCATTCACTGAGAGGAGTCTGCCTTGAGTGATGAAGTGTAACGAAACGGAATTCCACTGTCTGACCCTTTCTGAGTTAAGCTGCGACACAGAAAACCAATGTGTTGACATCCTGCAGAGTCTAAGAAGATGATAACATTACACTGCAAAAATTGCTCACAGATAAACACGTATGACACAGCAAGAAACCATACTCCAAGTAATAGCCTCAGCCACCTCACATGCCTTGATTTCATTGAGAGGACATTTTGCAAATGCTCTTTGGCAATTCTACAATTACTTGTAGAAAAACAATGACCCATAGGTGGTAATTAAACATGTCCAAAGTTACACAGAAGTTGGAAAGAGAGAGGAAGATTGTGACTTGATGAAAACACACAGATACCAAAGAGGATCGCTGCCTCTCAGTTATTGAAATATGAGGCTGCAAAGTCCTGATATTATCTGATTAGTTGGCTCTTGTACTTCAAATGAAGCATGACTAATATTATTGAGCTAATCAGGACCCCTGCTCCGGTGGGGTGGTCCAGGCTGGGCACTTCAATCCCTTCATTAGAAGACTGGGGGATTAGGGGTAGGGGCAGAGTGGACGGGGAGGGGGGCTGGCAGACTGCACACATCCAAACTGACAAGCATCCCAGCAGAAGCAGATAGCCCGTTTAGACAAGCAAAACAGCACACAGACACAGGGATTTACCCTGGCAGTGCACACTCACAGTCAGGCAGGTTAGTCATAAACCGTTATTCACACACATTCACACTCATAGAGAACGCGCCAATGCACGCATCAAGTGATACATGTACGTTTTTCCTGATATGGCACATTTACATTTTACATTTTAAATTCACATTTACAAACCCACATGCATGAGAGCACAAGCACACACACAAACACACACACAAATACACACTCCCACATACAAACAAACAAATATACACACTCGCATCGCATGCACAGACACGCCAAACCCAACAAATGACAGTGATGAACTGACATGTCTTTTAAGGAGATGCAGCTACTGAGTAGCAGCAGGCCACTCCATGTCAACACCACTGCAAACATAATGAGAGGCACAGAGACATAATTAGCAGCCAAGTCCACATACAGACGGAGGGACTTACAGTGGCACTGACTGGGAGTCTAGTGGGGGTCAGATGGTGTCTGCCTGTCATACCGGGCCCACTTTAATCAGCTTATGTCTGGCCAGGCCACCCCTCAGGAGCGGGACTGGATGGGGTTCAGACAGAGGGTTAGGGTTAGGAGGGAGTTGGGCCCAGGAGCACACAGAAATGGCTGGGTCCCTGAAAAGGTCCAGTGAATGGGCCCTCCAAAACTCTGATTTACTCGTATCAACAAATGTGCGTGCTGTCTCGGTCTTAAATAAACACATGCATGTAAACTGAGGTAAACTGTTGACCTTTTGACGTTGCATGAAAAAAAAATGACTCATTATTTTCCGGAGACAGGGGGTTTTCTCACGAAAGTAATTTTTTTTAAGTAAAACGCTTATTTTTGTTGTTTTAACCAGTAATGGTATTTTGGTGGAATTTTATTGCTGGCCTCCATAGACCATAGCTGGGCCCACAGGATGTGGCGGCAAAATAATCAGTAAGGCTAGCACTCTGTTTGTACCACTTGGTGTTAATGGTTAGCCACATGAATAACCCAGAAAAAACGAAATCCCACAGGGGGAATTGGTACCACGTGAGAAGTATCTTTTAACACACTTTTGAACACTTTTGAACACACTTTAACACACTTTAACACACTGTAATATTCTTCCAAATTGTTGCAAAACTTTACAAATGTGCCAAACAGCCATCAAATGAGGAACCTAAATATGATGCTTAGGCTAACGTTGATTCACTTGCTAAGTATGTGCTGTAGTTGCTAGTTGCTACTGTAGTTTGTCTTGTTCCCTAGGCTCTGGAATCTGGGTGAGACCAAACCGTCGATGCGTAATGGCACAGGCCCACCGCCTCCACCACCAGTTCGCTGTTCTTCCATCAGGCACCTCACACAGGAGGTCAGTAAAGAGAAGGAGGAGGAGAAGGAGGGGAGGAACTAGGAGGCCATGTTTGTAACAGTAGCTTACAAAACAGTAGCTTAAAATCAGCTTCATGAACACTATTTTATCTGTAGGAAACTAAACCTGTTGAAACCAGAATATCATGCAGTGATATCCAGGTGCATCATGATATCCAGGTATGTAGAGTAGCGTTTTGGAGTTTTAAATCCTGGTGAGATAATTTACATTGTCTACATTCTGTGCCTACCTGTTCTGGTAACTGAATTGTTGAAGTGTGGGGCAGGCTTGAGCTACAGAAAATGGTTTAGATGTGTTTCCTGTTGTAGATGGTGTTGTGGGGCTGGAGCAAGGAGGAAGTGCATCACAAGATATACACACAGCCAATCAGAGAGTGGGAGGGGCGGGCCGCACACACCTATGGTGACATCATCTACTCCTCCCTCGTGACTCTCCACAACACACACACCAAGGTAAATGGGGTCACAAGTGGACATGTGACAGATTTGGGGTGTAACTATGCAATATGTGAACCACTTTTACTTTCATATTTAGAAAAAAAAAACAGGGGCATTTTTCAAAAATCCCCTTTCCATGCACTCATGTACTGTACATGTGCACACGCACGTACGCGCACACGCACACGCACACACACGCACACACACACACACACACACACACACACACACACACACACACACACACACACACACACACACACACACACACACACACACACACAAACAACCCAGCTGACCTGTTTCTGTTCACATCATGGAAATCTCCTCTCCTGCAGGCGATGGGTGAGCGATACCTTGTGCTCTTCTCCTTCCATCTACTGATCTTAGCTCTGGACCACGCTCATCATGATTTCATTTATGAGGTGGGTTTCCTTCATCTGTTCAAATACACAAACATGTAGATCAAGATGGGGCAGCAAAATAGTTACATAGGTAAACATGCATGTACGAATGTGATTTCTCCAAATGATATTTCAAAGTTTCACTCATGTTTTTTAAACTTATATCTCAATAGGTCATATGACTTACTTGGAAGTAAATAATTTGTGCTAACTGAAACATCCAGGCATTTTCAATTGAAAGGGGTTTTATAATGTTTTATTGTTTGTCTGAATGGTCAGACTGTCTCATTCAGAGTGTCATCTCACCCCACAGGGCATTCTCCCCCTCTCATCTCTGGAGGTGGACATCATCTCCCAGGACCCCAGCTCACCATACATGTTTGAGATCAGTGGTTAGTCTCTGTGAATGCCTGTCTGAAAAGTCACTTTTCATCACTCTCAGGAAGCCCAAGCACTGCCCATGCAACAGTGTCAGAAAGACAAAAGATGTTATTTCCGTAATGGTCTGTTCAATCTGACTCTGTTTCAGGCCCCATGGTGGACTCCAAGATCTTTATCTGCGCCAGTGCCAGCGACAGGAAGAACTGGATGGATAACATTGATGACAGGAGATATAAATCCCTAAGACAACAGTTGAGCCCCTCACACAGTGCACTGGCCTATCTGGTAAAGTATGAGCAGAATGTTACAGTTACTGCCTTACTGACTGAATTATTTGGTTCACCCTATTAATGCTGTTCAGAATACACTGTGTATAAACTCTGTCAGGTGCTCATGTTGTTTTTAAGACATTTAAAACTCAGTAACAGCTGTTTCGTCCATGTATTTAAATGGGTTCCTAAGTCTAAGTTCTTCTCCTGTTTTGTTTAGCTGCCGTGCGATGAGACCTGGAAGAGAGAGGAGCTGAAGAGGTATCTGCTTCGTGCGCCAATCTGGCAGTGGGAAGGCACGTCCATCCAGCACATGGGCCTGCCAGTGGCCCTGTCCCTGGTGCACATCACCAACTCACAGAGGCAGGTGAGGAAACAGGAACCAGCACTGAGCCACACTGAGCAACCATGTTTGCAGGATGGTACTGCACTGCATCATACACGGTAACACACCGACTTTTTATCTCATGCTTGATGCTTGCAGGGACCCCAAGAGCGACTTCTTGTCCTTTTTCCACTGGACGTCCTCATTCTCTCCATCGACTGTCAACGTGTCCACTTGAAATACGAGGTAAGGTGATCTGGCTGGAAAAAGAATGCGTGTCAAGAAGACACCTCGTGATTTCAGTGTAGCTGAACCCATGACCTCAGCCATGTGTCGCTGGTGAACAATTGTTATAATTTCGGCAGACAGAACAATGGGAAATGTTTGTAAACCGACCTGGCTTTCGCTTACCCCACAGTGCACAAGTGACAGGATGTGAAAGAAATGATTAAACCTTCACTCCAACCTATTGTTGTGTAGATATCAAAATGCTTGCCATATTAAAATGAAACTTAAGATGAACGTTCAACAGATTCTGTGTATCAGTCCCCCCTGTTCCAAGGTGATGGGAATGGCAGTTAGCTGTTTGTATACGTAACCTTTTCAGGTTTCAGGTTAAACAGTTTGTGATTGTGTGGTGAGAGGAACTGAAGTTCAGTTGCTCAGGGTCTGTGTCTGACTGTGCTCCCTCAGGGAAGGTTACCACGCAAAAGCATCCAGGCCCTGGAGAGGTCAGCTTTGCCTGGCAGGCTGGAGTTTGAGCTGACAGGTGAGATGGCAGAAAAAACGGCACCCGTGGAGACTACCTCTTTTCACCACTTCACACCACTCATAGCGCGGAAATGTTCCACTGTTGCAGTTCCTGTGGTCTGTTATCAGCCACGTTACCACATGATTCACCCATACGACAGCAAACCACCACGTGCTGACAAAAGCTAGATGAAGACATCTCTTTCACTTCTTATAATAGCAAGTAAACACATGACGACGTTTTGTATATTGTCTCTTGCTAACTCAGTGGGCCTCACGGAAATATACACTCACACTAAAAAGACTGTTTTCAAACATGAAGCCCGCTCTAATATCTGTAAGTGTGTTGGCTGAGTTGGACTAGAGGTCTTTATCTCAGGGACATATCTGGCACTAATTCTGGGCCTTCTACCAAAAAATATTGGCAGTGTATCACACATTGCATGTCCTTTGATACTTTTTAAGATAAATATGAGAGTGATTTTATTACATTTTCACAGTAGCTTTAAAACTGTTTTGTGCTGACATAGCATCAGATGCAGTTCCTCTGTCCTTTGACCAGCGTAGTCTCTTAAGCCTGAACAGGAAGTCACTGGTAGAAGGTGCTATTTTGCACCAGCAGAAGGATGACACAAATTTAGGTTCCTTGATTTAAGTGCTTCAAACAAAGCAAAGAAAGGTTGTCTTATTTGCACAGAGGTGTGGATTTACATGCCGTGCTCACTGTATAGTTTTCAAATTAAAGGTGCTGTCCATAATTCTAATCTGTGATGTAAAAGCATTTATATTTTATTTTCACATAATTGCATACTTTATTTTGTCATGTGATCTATGTATGTTAGTTAAGACACTGTTTAATTAAAACTTTTAATTTGATAGATTAAGGGGAGTTCATGCCAGGTCAACAGGGTTGATAGGTGGTGAGTTGATGGTCTGAGTCGTGTCAGTTGGTCTGATATAATTCTGGAAGCGGCATTCTTTTGAGACACACGGAGCCTGCGGCGTTTCTTTGCCACATGTTTTAATTCCACATATACGGACCGTCAGAGTTTTTGTTCGCTCATACCGACCGTGAGAGCCTTTTTACACAACGGTCTCAAATAGGGATTCCAGTTTTTCATGTAGAATGTAGCTTGGGCCGAGCCATATACTACTTGCAGACTGTGCCTTTAAACCCAATTTAAAATTGTTGTTAGACAAAGTTTTAAGATACCACAATGGTGCTGTTTTATGTCAACTGTTTTGTGTTTTTGACCAGTTAGTAAGACAATCAACAAGCTCCATGGAGCTGTATTTATATGTAGTGATCACACTACATTCACCTGTAAAAGCAGCATCTGCAAACTCCACATTTTATGTTCAGGTGAGCTGATGGAGCCTCTGCGTGTTTCATGCACCTATCCTGAAGATTACCAGACGTGGATCTTCCAGTTACAACAGGTACGACACAAAACACTCATCTTCTTAATGCATCTATCAGACAACTCAGGGCGGTCTCCATCCTACTGGAATAGATGGGTAGACATACAGGGTAGATTAAGTATATGTCATGTGTGGCCTGGTACAATATCGAGAACATGCACTGTGCATGTGCTCTGTGTACTGCATGTGTGGTCATGGTGTTTGGAAAGACTGATCATGTATTTTGAGATTGTGTTTGTATGCTATACAGTGACATCAATATTAGTAAACAATATCTCCTTTTTTTCCCTTAAAGCCTGACAAGGACATTCACACCATCTCCAACCACTCTGCTCCACCTCTTATTCCAAAGAAGCGCAGAAGCTGAAGAGGAACATCAGACTTCATGTGAACCATGCTGTCTCAGATCGACCGATTACACAAAGCCTGAGCAACAGCAAAAAAAAAGACTCTTGACACTCTGGTCATTATTGTACAGATGTTTATCTTTTTCTCTAAACCTAGCCTCTGTGTTTGATATTGTATTTTTACTACGGATTTACTGCTAGTCTTTATAGCGAGGCACACCCAAGTGCATATTATATGGCCTTCCTACTACAATGTGACTGCTTCTTATTCACAAAGAGATTCATTCCAGACTTATTAAACATGGGTCTGTTAGTTTTGGTCATTGTAAGCTTACGCCTCCTCTCCGCAGGGGCAGAAAGACAGTTGCTGTAGAAAACCCCAGAGTGAGTGCAAGATGAGATGATGAGGGATGTGATGAATTACTTTAATTAGCTGTGCATTCCTGGGCCACCACAGTAGGGATTTTTTTTTATCTTTCTCTTCACCACAGCAACTAGTCTGATGTCTACCACCTCTCTGATGTATTGCTGTTGGAAGGTCTCCAAGACCACTCTTGATTTCTATTCTATTTGTCACAATAAAGTTTTTCGATTCACCTCAAACTTATTCGCTGCGGTTTGATGTGGTGAGATGGAAGTATTTAGAGACAGTCTCAGCATCTTTTGTCTTTTCCAGTCTTTCTAATCAATGAGGCAGTGGAAAATAGGCAGGAGGCAAGTGGGAGAGAGATGGGGGGCGGGTTCAGGAAATGACCTCCGGATGGACTCAAACCTGGGTCCCCGTGGGCACTGAGTCCGTATGTGATGTGAGGGGCGCTGACACCGATGCTGTCGCTGTGCTACGGTTCCCCAGACAAAGCGCGATTTTTAAGAGGTCAACGCTGTCTTGCAGTAGATGGACGTTGACACAGCAGGAGAGCTTAGAAAAGGGGTTTTAAAAAGTAGGAATCAAAAGTTGTATTTCAACACAGCCCAGACCTGCAACCTGCAACAGTACAGGTGAAGAAGTAGAATCTCATCTTGTCTGTCTCTATAATACTACATCATATTGAACCACTGTATTGTATCTGCATTTATTGCAAAGTATGTATGTATTATTGACACATTTACACAGCTCAGCATGGAGAATTCATGTCATCGTTAGTTTTTTCATGAAACACATTCAGCATTTGATCATTTAGAGCTTGATTCCCTTGTCGAAGTTACAAAAATATCGGCTTGGCATGGTTGAAACTTTCTTTATTCATAAATAATGGGTATAATTTGACCTGCAACTTAATCGCTATATTTATCTATTATGTAAGTACATCTACAGACTTTAAAGGAACTCATCTCAAATGATGAGAAGCATCCGAGGGAACATTTACAAATATCCATGGTGCAAAAGCAACATGTTAAATTAACAATAATTTGTTGAAAAAAAGAAAATGTGCTATTTCGAATGTCTTTTCTTCAAAAAGCTGACACCATGCAGAAAATAGGCATGTGATGTACCTTAGTAGTCTCCAAGTAGTCTATACTGTGGTATGACTTAAAAGTGGTAATTTCCTGGACAGATCAGTCGGTTTCAGTTTCAAATCGTTCTCTCTACATTAGTTCTATCTTGATCACGTTCTTTCAGACTAAAGGTTTGTTATGAAATAAGGCAGATGCTCTTCCGCTTTAGAGACAACAGCCATGCAAGATGAACACAGCCTGTGGTTAATGTGGTGGATGCCGAGGACCCAGCATCAAAGCACTGCTGAGAAACAAAAGCACCGAGGCCAAAGATCCATGCAACATCTGCAGAAATACCAAGAGTGTGTTCTGCGTATCGCATTTCCCTAAAGTTACACACAAAAAAAAAGAGTCTTTAATGATTCGATTTTTTTTTGTTTTACATCATAACAGCAAATCAAAGCTACTGCGGGACACAAAGGTTAAAGTTTGTGTCTCCTCCCTCCCTCATACCAAAGAAATAAGAGCACCAAGGTGCTGTCAGGGAAACCTGATATGCAGTGATTCTTAGCTCCAACACTACAGTGTGTCTGTCCCCCAAGGTATACCCATAGCTAAGCAACAGCGAGATAATTAGTAGTCCTACTGCATCGCATGCAAAATAAGTGGTCTCCATGGTTTTGCTTGAGCTGATGCAGGAAGTCATTGCCCCCACTGACTTCAAGTGTCTCTTGTTGAACATGAGCTCTTGTTGCAAAGAATGGGCCTTTGCATGTACTTAGATTTTCTGTTTGTGTGAGAGTGGTGTGTGTGTGTGTGTGTGTGTGTGTGTGTGTGTGTGTGTGTGTGTGTGTGTGTGTGTGTGTGTGTGTGTGTGTGTGTGTGTGTGTGTGTGTGTGTGTGTGTGTGTGTGTGTGTGTGTGTGTGTGTGTGTGTGCATAAGTGAAGCCTGTTGTATGTGAGTATATGGAACATGAGGTGGAGGGTGACAGAGGTTAGTGGACAGATCCCTCATAGGATTTCCTCTTCCAGTTTCTGGGTGACACATTTGATGCGTATGTTCTCTCGCAGATTGCGCAAGCGAGCACTGCGATTGGTGATCTCCTCCACGTAGCTCTTGGGGAACCAGCCCCGCTCACCGTCAGACAGTCTTATTCCTTCCACCCAGCCTGCAAACACAACCTTAGTCAATCAAAGGAGCGCAACAGCCATAAATATCAACCGCATCTCAACAGTGCTATTCTCACCATCACTTGTGATGGTCTTGGCTTGAAGGATGTCAGCCTTTTCCAGTGTCAACTCGTCATGTTCTTGAGCCTGGTAACTCTTAATACACTGAACCTGAGAAATATCTATTTTATGGGAAACAAAAATATAAAATATAATATATTCTTATATCATTCATTTACCAAAAGGTGTAATGAGTTAGTGTAAATATATGAAATCCGCACTGCGGTAAATTTAATCTATTAAAAGACACAGAACCAGCAAACTCACCATCGTTCTCAATGGCCTGTTCAAGGGAAGTCTTTGCCTCAGAGGGAACCATGGCAGTGATCCATCTCTGTTTGTTGCTCCTACAGTGAACAAAAGGACAGAATGTTGTGTCAGTATGTTGGTGTAGGTTCTCATGTCCTCCTCCCTCCACCTCCCTCAGGGCCTCATTTACTAACAGGATTGCGCCCATTTCAGGCGTAAAATAGCGGGTAAAGACGTAAAACCGTATTTCCAAAGGAGGCGCACCTGAGTAAAAGCGCAGATTACCGCTGCTGGGAAGTGGGTGTGGGAAAGTGGGTGTTCGTCGCAAAGAGATGGGAGGAGATGCGTAAAGTGCGCCTAATTTTGTATTAGTAACGAAACAAGAGGTGTTTTAGCATGACATATCAGCTGCTAAATGAAAACTATGTGCCTGCGAGAAATTTGAAAAATACGAACATCAGAAATGTTATTTCTTTTTTAAATGTTTATATTTGATATATCATTTATAGAATAGAATAGAATCACAAACTGTCCCACCAGCTAGCTGTTCGGGAAAAGTTCGGCCACGTCTTACCCAGAATCGCTGCTCATTGTATGGTTTAAACACTCATAGTTCAAGCACACCGAGTACAGTGTACACCTTCTGCGTAGGAGTAACGTGTATCTATTCAGGAAAAGTACTTGTACTCGAAGTACACTAACTAAACTACCGATAAGTAAATTGTAAAGACAGAGCAGCATATTAATTTCACCTTCCATGTTTATTTTGACGTTATAGCCTCTCAAGCGCAAGCTACCCCCAGTGCCATGACAACCTACAACTACAGTTTTCAAATGTATCTGCCTAGGGCAGCGTTTTTGAAAAGCATGGTTTTCAGTGTTGGAATACGCCGTTTTAAAGTAAGGGGTGTCGTGTATTCCTGCCAGACTATTTAACGGGATGCTATGGAGTAGTTAACCTGGATATTAACTATCCTAGCTATCTCTAGCTTAGGGAACCATCTTAACAGTTTGCAGTTGCCTGTGTGTGATTAACTCATGTTAATATGTGTGAATATGAACTTGTGAACATAAACTTGTTAATATGAAGCTGCACAGGCACCCTGAGGGGTAACCATAGTAACCCAGAAACTCAATGTTCGCTGAAAAGTTTAATTTCCCAAAATCAGCTCAACAATAAAATGAATTCAAAGTGATCACAACTTTTAGTGTGGACGGAAGGGCTAAATGGAGAAATATTTATGAGTTTCTATATTTACCCGGGTTAGTTTGCTGTAAACTCGTGAACCAAAAGCTCTAATTCTAATTTTAACTCATCATCCATGGGTGGAAGGAAGACGCAGGCTCTTTCTTCCCTATTTTAGCTGCGCGCTAAATAACACTAATGGGCGGGGTTAGGCGCGGATTACGCTGGTAAGGCGTCGACACATTCAGATGAGGTTCTTGTTTGATAAATACGATGCAAAATACCGTGCGCTATATGTGAGTTGGCAAAGGCGCAGATTAAGCTGCGGTCGCAATGTTAGTAAATGAGGCCCTCAGTGCGTTACTTCCTGCCTCTGGCACTCACTCGGTGTGGGACTTGAGCAGGATCTGGTGTTTGAGTTGTTGGCCGTCATACAGTTGCAGGTAAAAGAGGAAGCCAGTGATGCCCTGCAGCTTCTGACTTAGGTCCTTCACTTTCAGCTCTGCGATCTTTGCATGGACAAACACCATGAACTTCCACGTGCTGCGAGACAAGAGCAGAGAGCACCGTGAGTCATCATCTCTGTAATGGCGTTCGGCAGAGGTAAAGTGAAACCCACAGCCTATTGAGGATCTAACAAACACTGCACTTCCTCCCCCTTATGTTTTCCCACTCACTCCTTCTTCCGGGAGAGCAGAAGGCAGTCGTTGAACAGGTGCAGGTAAACAGGACGGGTGGGCAGCTTGAACTTTGACCCGGATATGCTCATGGTCTGCGTGTCAACCTCCAGCAGTTCACCATGCTTCACCAGCCAGCGTGACTGAGAGATCAAGGGAAATATCTAGAAAAGAGGATATAGAATGGGTAAAATAATGGTCATACATGATCATGCAGTAGCCTATACATACAAGTAACTAAGAAATGTTTATGTGACATACATCTGTCAAACGGGTTATAACTGACTGTAAATCCACTTTTCTTATCAAACAGCCTCTTTTGCCATCAAACACATTCAACGGATACCTTACTCAAGGGTCTGTCTGTCAGTCTCAAGTCTGGATAAAGCCTGTATTAGACTCTTTCTTAATTGTGACTTTCTAATGAGTACCTTGCCCTCAAAGTGAATCTTCTTATTGAGATGAATAAGCTCCTCCATCCTCTTCATCGACTGCACGCTGGAGTTGCATTCCTTTATCAGCTGTCACATGAGAGAGAATTTTTCATTTGTACATGCATAATTATTTTCCCAAATCAGTTTGATTTGGGACAGGATGTTCCTATTACCTTAACACAGCTGATAAAAAAAACATGAATAAATGTTTTAAAGAGCAACCAAAAGAAGGACTGGCAGATACCTTTTTCAACTCGTTAAAGGCCTTAGTGGCTGTGTCCTCATCTCGCGAGCCCGGCGTTGTCCTCTTTAGAATGTTCTGAAGCAGGCTCACAAACAGAATACATTATTCCACGCAGAGAGATGAGAGAGAACAAGCCCCATCAATTATTATGCACTGCGGTAAACAAAACAAAACCCCTAGTAACCCCAATTGTCATTAAGCGGCAGCGAGTTACGCCGGGAGGGTGTCAAATTCTGGAACATTCTGTATTCAATGGAGTTATGATTTAATGGAGCAGGGCGAAGGCTAGGAAAGAGTTAGGGACAACATGGCCTCTGATGCGTGTTTGTTATCAGAGGACATGAAAGACAAGCGTCTCATACCTCCACCAGCATCTTGAGCCGGGTGATCCGCTGAAAGGGCAGGATGAGGAAGGAGGTGAGAGGAAGCCGCTGGCAGATGGAATCCTCTTCTAGTCGAGCCAGGATGCCAGGGAACCGTGGGTTCTCCTGCCTAGAGGGGAGAGAAAGGCGAGGAACTCAGGGTGTTGAAAAGATTAGCCTGAGTGAACCACCATTCACGGTGGGGCAGATAATTGGGCAAAATGAATGTTTAAGAGTTTCCAGTCAACACAAGTTGAAAGTGTTTGTTTTTTTAAGCGGCACAGTTTATTTATGTGGTGCCAGAAAAAGTGGTTCAGGCAAGTACACTAACTTACGCACCCACATTCAAACATTCATAGGCACGTGCAAACCAAGACATACACGCCCAACTTCTGTCCTAGTTTTACCTGGCGCCGGGCCCCCACAGAAAGTGAACCCAGCCAGCTATACTGGGACTGGGAGGTGAACTGGCACAATAAGAAAGGCTGCTTGCTCACAGTAACCGCTGGTAGGTCTGCTCCTGGTAGGCCTGGTTGGTGACATAGGGGAGGTAGACCTTGCGCAGGGCAGGACAGTGAACCAGGACAATGTCACACACATCAAACCGCAGGATGTCTCCTTCTAACCTCTGTTCTAGATCATGCAGGAACCTGCGGTTGGACAGAGAAACAGTGAGAGAGAGACCGGTTAGTGAGACAGTGTTGAAAGGGAAGAAATGGGTTAAGAGGGGACAAGGAGAACACAGTAGCTGGAAGGCAGTGGAAAGTCAACAATGTAGATGAAAGCAACAATTCCTGCCTGCCTTATTCCGGTCTTGTCTCATACCTCTCACTGACGTCCTTGACCTCGGGGAGTTTGGAGAAGAGCCACTGCCTGTCCTGTGTGCCCAGACACTCAGTCAGCTCATGGGACATCATGAAGTGGTCCACGGCAATGGTCAGGCTGCGGATGTAGGAGGCCTCTGAGGTCACCAGCTCAAACTTGGCCTGCAAACAACATCACATTGCAGACTGTCAGGAACCTTTGATAGTGTACCAACATTTACCAACGAATCAACATCATATTTTTTTGTAGGGTACAGTGAATGCTAGTTATATACTGTACATACTACACACTATGCCTGTTCCAAAAGTTCTAAGATCTCTCCATTGATAAGCATCTCTGGGCCTTCAGGTTCACCTCTTGTAGTTTGCGTTCCTCATTGCTGAAGTTGTCCAGCTGGTCGCTGGTGCGCACGTCTGGAATGTCCTGCCACAGTGAGAACGCTGAGCCCCGGGACGAGCGGAAGGAGCTGGACGGAGACAGGTTGCTGGGAGACGGAGTGTCCCCTGAGTGGTCCTCCTCAGTGCCAGGCTCCGCCCCCTGCTGCCGCTGGATCTCCCGATTGATGGCCACATCACTGTACTCCTGGTACAGGATGGCTGGTCGAGAGACAGAGACAGAGACAGAGACAGAGAGAGAGAGAGAGAGAGAGAGAGAGGTAAGAAGAAAAGTAAGATAAAAAGTAGTAAGAACAAAGGGGTAAAATCAATAGATCTTCTACTATCAAGTGTTTCATGGAAACTTACAGCTTGGCAGGAATCGAGACAGGCGGTGGGAGCTGCGCGTGTAAGCAGAGACGTCTCCATCTTCCTCGATGGAGTCTTTCCTCATACTGAAAGAAAAGAAAAGAAGATAGCATAAAATTCTGCCTAGTCTTGCCTAACCCAAAAACCAAGCTCTGTAGACATGATGCTGATTATACTAGTAATGGCTGCCCTCACCTGAGCTTGCAGCTCCTGCGCTGCATTGGCGGGTTCCAGTCAGCAGAGGGCAGTGTGGGAGCAGAGCCTACTGGGCTGTGAGGCGCACTGTCCGTGGGCCCCCCAGAGGAGCGGTGTTTGGAGTTGGGTTTATCTGTAAACAGAGGTGGGGGAAGGCAGGGGGGTTGTAAAAACACATTACAAGGGAAAAGAGAAAATTTAGGAAATGTCACACAGTGTTGCATTTAAGTCAGTGGGTGCCATATCTGCACTGTGAGAAAGAAGAGTCCTATTTAGGCATGTCACCGAGATGCAGGAAGGACTCAGTATCAGGTATTCGTCACCTAAAGATGTATGTACGAAGCATAGAAAGTGGTGGAGAGGTGGCTAGCTGTGAGTGGACTTACAGTCAGAGCTGAGGTGGCCGGTGGCCTGCCGGTCCCGCGAGGCCACGCGGGCCGACAACGACTTGCCAAGCTTCAGCGTGAAGGAGTTCTTCCTCTGGGACAGCTGGAGCCGGGAGATGAGCTCAGAGGCCGAGAAGCGCCTGCGCTCAGGGTCTACCGTCGCCGACATCTGCGCACGAGCGTGGAGCAGGAGGGAGGCTCCCCCTCCTCCTCCTCCTCCAGGGACCAGCACAGTCCCCCCGGGGCCCTCCCTCCGGACGGTGTCCTCCTCGGGAGGATCTAATGAGGAGGCGGCCGGGGCTGGGGGGAGCAGAGGGGGCGTGGGGGCACCGCTGGACACGTCGGTGGAGGAGAGGCCCGAGAGCGGACGGGAGCAGAGGGTGGAGCCCACTGTACCCAGTTCCTCCTCCAGGAAGGACTCGAAGGAGCCGGGGAAGAGGTAATCGCACTCCAGCACCGGGCTGCTCAGGGACTCGTCACTCAGGCTGTCCCTGGAGTACACGCGCATCTTACGCCCTGTGACATCACACCTCAGTTACCTTAGTTATCTTACACAGACATAGCAGCAACATGCTCCCACTGACATTACATTTGTCATTTAGAGTCTAGATGTATTCATTTGGGCAAGATGCTTTCATCCTAAGGCAATCTATGCATTATAAAGCATAACATGTTAATGCACCCATAGCTGTAGCAGCTAGCAGTTATATGTGGTGGTTATTGCTCAGCAGTGATGGGAGTTGGGAACTTACGGATGGACTTCTCCTTGACGGTGCTCTGAGATAGGCGCCTGTGGGGGCGCCACATGTCCAGCCCCTCTGAGCCCGCGGGGGAGGACGGAGAGCCCGGCTGCAGGGGTTCTAACGGGTCCCCGGTGCCGGGGAAGGGGGTGAGGGGCAGGAAGAGAGACACAGGGGCCCGTAGGAAGTCCAGCACAGGGCTCTCCGCGTCTGACTTGTCGCGGTGAGACGTTTCCATGTGGTTATTTTGAACGTCCAGCCCTGAGTCCGAGCCCTCCAAGTAGGGCTCTGTGTCCGTTGCGGCATCGCTGCTGCTGCTGCTGCTGCTCTTGCGACACAGACCCGCAGCCAGGCCCTTCGAGTTTTTGGCCTGCCTGGAGCAGGTGACCGAGCACGCTGGGTCCAGGGAGGCCAGGAAGCCATTGGTGTCGGCCTGGGGCAGGTCGATGAAGGTCAGGGTCTCTTGCTGGCACACGGCGATGTGCTGGTGGTGGTGCTGCCGCAGCAGGGGCCTGCCTTCCCGGGGCTCGCTTAGAGCCTGGGGCTCGCTTGAGCCCGGGATCCACATGTCGGAGCTCTCTCCGCGGCAGTGGAAGGCGTGGAGGTGAGGCTGGAAGTCAGGCAGAGGGGGGAATCCATACCCAGGGAGCATGGCTGAGACACTGCATGGGAGCTGCATGTGAGGATAGAAGGACAGACACGCGTGACCCAGCACAAACTCAGATGGCTCCAGTCATGGTTAACAAGGTCTGGATTTAACTTCTAGATCCAATTGGGCTTATTTTACAGTAAGTTTCTCACACAGTTAATCAAATTAGTGACATCAGCCAGCATAAACACAATTACATCCAGAAATAGACATCTAACCTCAACAGACAAGCTCTAGTCCCGTTTACGTTCTGGTTATGAAATAGTAAAACATTTTATCAGTCCTTAGTCCAACTCTGTGTTGACTTTATTGAGTCAGGACCTTCAACCTCCTCATATCAAGATTTTTTTAAGAAACCTTATCTATGCTCTTTGTCTTACAGTGAACTTGAGTAGTTCACACCACCAATCACGTCCAATCCCAGTCTTTGAGGGTTTCAGTGTTCAGGAAATCCCTGATTGGCAGGCTGACGACTATGGAGCAAGTTTCCTGCCTTTGCCCTCCATCTCTAACCCCCCCTCCCCTCACCAGCCCCAGCCCCGCTCTGCTCCAGGTAGGGCGCTGCCAGTGCTGCTGATCCATGTCTTCCGGCTCTAATTAGAGGGCCCAGCCTGCTGCGAGGTGGCCCCTGTACTTATCCCCCCACCATGTGCAGATGGCACAGGGAGAACCTGCTCCAGCGCTGGCGAGGAGCGTTGCTCCACACTCATGACACGGCGCTAACAATTACATTAGCACACTCTATTATAGCTTATCTAACACGGCCTCTCGATACAGGGATGTGTGTTTTGCTCTGAAGTGTCATTGCTACTTGAGTAATGTGGGTTTGAAAGTGTACTCCATGAAAAGGTGAAACTGTCAAATGAAACAAGTGCCTCATTGTCCTTCACACATCTCCTCATTCTCTTTTAAATGGGCATTTTTGGTTTCAAGGACACTAGAAAAGGTTGATAAAAGAGGTCATGTCTGTCTCTCTTTCTTTCTCTTTCACTCTCTCACTTTCGGTGTCTGTCTCACGCGCTGTTTCTTTTCGTCTGTGCCGCTGTCATCTGTTATCTCTTTCCCACCACTTGTGAGCACTGTTTTTATTTACCCGAAAGCAAACTGGGTCAGCTGCCTGTCGGCTCTCATTAGAGCCCAGTCCTGTGAAGACTTCAACTCCCAGAGAGGCCGGTTGAAGATAACCTTTGACCTTAGCCGAGGGACTGAGTTATTACTGCAGTACAGGTCAGGAGACAGTTAGAGCCACTGACCCACGCATGATTCACCCACTGACCCATAAAAAGAAAGCCACTTTACGGACAATCAAAGAAGGTGCTCAAGGCAGGTTGTGTTAAATGCCTCTACCTCAGTGAAACTCTAAAGCAAACCAGTTCATGTACTGGAAATAGCGAGTCTGAGCATTTTTGTTTCAATTTTATTTGTTTTTCACTTGAAGCTCAAGGTTGACAGCGTGTTCATGGAAGAGCTTGTAGAGCTGGAAAGAGGGAGAAAAAAACTTGTTCTGTGTCTCTTGTTCTTCTTCCTCCTCCCTCCTTTCTCTCTCTCTTTCTCCACCCCCTCCCTCCCTCCTTCCCTCCCCCCTCCCTCCCTACTTAGGAGCAGGTATGTGTGGTGCACAGGTACTTCCCTGCCTCTAACCCTCCAACCACATGCTGCCGCTCAGACTCTCTGCTCCGACACACAGAGGCTCGTAGCTGCACACACAACGCCACACACAAACTAACAATCCTGTGAACTCCAAACCAGAGACTTTATCCTACGCAAGATAAATAAACACGCAGACCACACACCCCTTAAACACACACACACACATACAAACACACAAATGCTGTCCCCCTCTACTACACACAACACAACACACACACACACACTCTCACACACACACACACAAATGGCTACCTGTTCCCTGCTCCAAACAAAGGATCTATTTATCCCTCCAGCTGGGGCAGGCTGCCGGGAGCACAAGAGATTTGAGAGGGTGTGGGAACGGTTTGAGATCCCTCACACACACACACATACACACACTCACACACACACACACACACACACACACACACACACACACACACACACACACACACACACACACAGGAGGACACACACTGAAAAAGCATAATCTTCTCCTAAATGAGTGTGTGTGTGCTCAAGAAGCTCGGCAGTGAGAGTCTTTGACCATGGCTGTTGCCAAGTAAGAGTGGTACAAAGTGAAGGGTTTACCCAACTAAATAGGTCACCTTGGCTGACACTCACTCACTCTCTCTGGAAGAAACTGGACCTCCGCCTTAAAAGCCCAGTGGGTTAATGTCACTCTCTATAGCACTTTGTCTCATGGGCTCAACCCTGTCAAGCAATACTACAGTAAAGGCTAGTGGTTTTGTAACTGTAACTGAATGTAATTAAGAATATTTACTCTGCAATACTGTTTACTACTTCACTACACTGTATTTCCTATTATTATCTATCCAGAATGGATCTCTCTGTAACAGCAGCAGAGAATGAGGTTCAACGCATTTAGGGATACTGCCCACATGCTCCACCATGCTCAATAAAAAAACCCAGAGCATATCATTTGCTTCTAGTTTTAGGGTGTTATTTGTGTAGGTTTGGGACTTAGCCGCACGTGAATTCCCTGTAATTTCGGCAGACTTCTGTAAGTCAGAGTGTCTGTATGCTAAATGAATGGGGGGGAACAGGAATCCCTTTCATGAGAACAAAGATTAATGCAGACTTCGACTTGAGCCGCCGAGCCACACAAGCCCACAGAGACAGCTAGGATTTTTGAGAATCAAACCAAAAAAATGCACCGTGCAACCTCTTATGTGTTGTCTGTGATTGTCTACAGAGGAGGACACACTACACAACGTTATGGCAGACGTGACTTTATACCCCAAAAGGCCATAATCTGAGATGATGAGCGCATTCTGAGACACCCAAATCCAAACCATGCATGCATGAGACATGCAGCCAAGTTAATCAGCTGTTGTTCAGTTCAAGACAAGATATCTCATTCATGACTTCAGTCCAACATTTCTGACATGCTTTTCACTTGAGGTAAACACAAGGAATCTTCAGCAAGATAAAAAAAAAGGTAAAATGATATAGATTAAGACTTCGGTGTGAAAGTATTATGCTGATAATCGATACACTTTGCCACCTACTTAGAAAAAAACACACATTTCTACACTCAGACAGTGATGTTTTTCCTTCTTCCAAACTGGAACCAGTATAAAGAAACTTGCTTTTCGAGTCCCCCCCCCCACCCCCCACTCTTATTTCTCTCCATCTCCTCCTTAGCTCAGGCTGGGAAGCCCCTTTGGGTGTTTAGGTGTTTGAACAGCGCGGCCTGACTGTGTGGTGCGACTGGCTTCTGTTTGTGTGTTAGATTGCGGCGAGCTGGACATGACACAGCACCTCTAATTGGCCTGGATGGAGCTCGGGGGGGCACGGTCGGGTCTCCGCAGCCTCCTGCCATCTGGTCTCCACGGAGAGAGAAGGAGGGAGAGAGGGAGAGAGTGGACAGTCAGCAGCTTGAGGGATGCTCAATCAAGAGATACCAAGAGGTCTAAACCTACAGAGCAGCTGCTTATTTGTTTGAAACTAGTTTTATGGTTTGACAGGTTTTTTAAATGTTGGGATATTTTCCATATTTCATGCTAAAACTCATATGCTGCATTCTTAGAGAGCGATAAAAAAGAAAGAGAGAGAGAGAGACTGGATGACTGGAGACCGGTTTCTCCTCTGAGGTCTGTCCCTGATTAGGGTGAGGCGATGAGAGAGATGGATGGCAGTGTCCAGGAATGAGGTATAATCTCCTGGCTAGCTTCTTTTTTGGCCTGAAAGGAACCAGTGATGTGCAACCATGAGCAAAACAACTGCAAAATATGTGGCTAAGCTACTGACCCTTTTGGTCTTTTAAGCTGACCTCTTTCCTTGTCAAATAAAATTGATTGTGACTAATCTGTTTTTCTTCAAACAGAACCCAATCTGAGTTGCTCCGAAAGGTCAATCAAACATTCATGAGCCAATAATAACAAATGCAAACATTTTATCCTAATCTAAAATTGAAATCTATAATCTAAAAGAATTGTTCTAATCTATAATGAGACAAAGGCCATCTATCATGTTCTGTTTGTGTGTGCGCTCACAGGTGTGGGAACTGACGGTTTTTTTTTTTTTAGCTCGCTTCATCTGTTCCCACTTTGAGAACACTAGAGCACAGGTGAGCTTCCTAGCAGCACCTGGAAGTAAATCTCCTCATGTTTACACTTGGTCGGGGTCCTAATCTTGCTTAAGGCCCCGGGGCCTTCCTTCCCTTCACTGCACAGGCAAGCAGCAAACAGACAATGAAAAGCCGGTTTAATCTGACACACAGAAAGCACTGACATATAGCCATAACCGCTGCGCACAAAAAGGCTCTTCACATAGAAATTGGCACAAAGTGAATGGGGCCTGACTGGCCTAGCCATGGTGAAGAAACCCAGCCCGGCATCTCAGATTTGCTGTGCACACAGTCCTGTCTTCTAGTGTTTCATCTTTATGGTATACACACACCCACACACACACAGAGAGAGAGCGAGAGAGAGAGTGAGAGAGAGAGAGAGAGAAAGAGAAGGAGAGAGAGTATGGACAGTCCCAAAACTGGAGCTATCTCACATGTCAACACTAAGTCTTCTATGACCTCAGCTTTCTCATTCCAACTACAGCAACACACACACACCCACACCCACACCCACACCCACACCCACACACACACCTACATACACTGTCTGGGTCTGGATGCAGTAAAGCCTTTTGCACTACAGTACAGCCAACCTGCTCAGGCAGTCCAGCAGCCTTATCACAGCACACGTGAGCGGCAGAGAAAAACTAATTTCTTAAACAGCTTGCTATTGAACAGCGAGCAGCTATCCATCTCCCTCACCCACACCCACACCCACACCCACACCCAACCAAAAGAAGAAAAAAAAAGAAATAATAAAATCCCCTCAGTTCAGCGGGAGTTTAATTATGAAAAGTGAAATCCTGGAGGACGTTATTAAGTCCCCTCGGGGTTGCGCTGCAGTACGTGGGAGAGGTGAGCGGAGAGCCGGCTGCACCTAATGTCATTCGAGATGTGCACCTGCGGACGGGTAGCGGGGAGCGGGGGCCACTCGTGACAGATGTGTGTGATAGCTGTGAGAGACAGCGCTGCTTTAAATCAGTCGTCCGATTTCGCCTCACGGACAGAGCCTCCACTGTACAGCATGGAAGCCTTCTTTCCCTTATACTTAAGAGCGAAGGGCTCTGAATCACTTAAGTACCTTCTGTGTGGACTGTGTGAGAAGAGTTTGTTCTCAGGGTCATGTCAAATTATCGGAGCTGTGATGTTCAGCTCTTTGTGATCATTTTAATGCTTGTCTTATGGTTTCTTTCAACAGCTCCCCTTAGGCGATGCAACCGAGGAATCATTATTATCAATCAATCATTAATAATCATTATTATTGCACTTCTGAACACAGGCGTGAATGACTTTGAAGGTAAGTGTTTTGGTTAGAACCTGTAAAATCCACGCTGGCTCAAACATAATAGACATTTATCATCAACAGCCTTTGGTTTTCAGCGGAGGGTTGGGTGAAGGGAGGAATCTGTCAAAACAAATCCACACTGGGGTGTTCTATCATCAGGGACATTAGTTATGAAAGGGTGTAAGCTCCATATTGGTGATGAATATTTTAGGGGAGAATAGAGAGTGCGAAATCCCTCCCCCCAAAGATATAGAACATCCTGTCCATGCATCTCAGACAGATTTGACAGTATTCAATTCCCCTAATGGCTGTCCTCAGTTCAGGCCCATCTTTGAATTGCTTCAAAAGACCAACGTCTGAGCGAGATGGTGACCTACTTTTGATAGTCTGCTGATGCTCTCCGTGCACTCATTCACACTCTACTTCCTGTTTTCCTCTCTAGCACTTTCACTCTTTTCACACACACACACACACACACACACACACACACACACACACACACACACACACACACACACACACACACACACACACACACATACACACACACACACACACACACCCCATCGCCCCTCCCAAAACACACACACACTATGTTCTGAACCATGGCTGCAGCATTTTTTGCCACTGCTTTTATTATGTGGACAGGTAGGGACAAGCCACTGTGGGCTGCTTGTTTTGAAATGCGATCAGGCAGCCAAAACAGTTTTGAAGATGACCATGCTGCAGGCTGTTTCACTTTACATTCACTGTCAAGGAAAAATATTCAAATGAACTCAAACATGGACACTGGTATGTATATCTCCAGAGCAAAATTTTTAGGTGCAAAATCGATCCAAAATACAGACAGGAGGGATTAAACTGGACTTTTGCAAGTGACCTCTTAACGTTGATGGGCAGTGACAAGATGGACGCTTGAAACAAGCCAGCTATTTCATTTCAATGCTATGTGATATATAAACATTATCATTGCTCATTAAATACGAGCTATGAACTTGTTTCCTGTGGAAATACAGTGGAAAGGTACAGATTTATGACATGACAACCTGTCATACAAGAGCCCTCTTCGGAAAGTTAGTGGAGCACAAGTAAGACTCTCTCCTGATCGTGCTGGGCTTGGCCCACTCACTCTTTATATGTATGTGTGTGTGTGTGTGTGTGTGTGTGTGTGTGTGTGTCTGCCTTGGGCTCAAGTTCTAGACAGGTGTGCGAGGCACAGAGAAGGCAAGGGCATTCCACATAAGCCTGCAGGGCATAGTTTCAGCTGAAACCTTCTTAAGAATTCATATGAAAAACATTAGCATGAACTAAATAAGACATATAAGTACTGGGTGGAGACAGAAATGCTGTACCTAATGTGATTTTGATACTTTTTATGATTCAAATTTTAGACGCGCAGCGGATAGAGGATTTTTTTAAATGCTGTATAAAGACAGACTGACGGGTGGTACTGAAGTTGGGTTTGATCGCAGGATTATCTTATATGAAATTCATCAGTGAGCTGCCAGAAACAATAAACCATTCAGAACTTGTTGCAACAACGCCGGAATACAATTATCATAATGGCCCTTGCTGTTGGAAACGAACGGATCTCGTGAGAGCAGTGTCAAGGTGAGGGGAGAAATCCAAACTGGTGACACGAGAGAGACTATGCCATGGGCTGCCATGTTGCCCCTCGTAAAGCACAAGCAGCAAGTTCATTTCAATTGCCCCCCCACCCCTCCTCACCACACACCTCCTCAACCTCCCCAGAAATGGACGACCTCTGACATACGAAAGGCACTTTCCACATTCCCCGAATAGCCGTCTCCTGTCATTCCACTAAAATTGGCCAGTAAGCTTCGGCAGGGAGACAAACAGAGAGCCTGGTCTGTCTGAGCGCACGCCATGGAACAGGCTCCGTTTGTGTGGCTTGATCCTATCTCAGACATAATAGTCACCAACCACAGAAACCTCAACCATCCACCCCCATCCACCCACCCACCACCTCACCTTACCTGGTGACACCACCCTGGCTCAAACCAACCCCCTCCCCCTCATCAACTCCAAACCATTCATTCCTCCTCAGACTCTCAGTATCCACTCATCAGCAGGTGGGCTTCCCTCTCTCTCTCTCTCTCTCTCTCTCTCTCTCTCTTTATCACTCTCTCTCTCTCTCTCTCTCTCTCTCTCTCTCTCTCTCTCTCTGTCTCTGTCAGCCAGAGTAAGACTTCTGAAACTGGGCCAACTGACACAGTGTGCCTGAGCTGGGAATGAAATCTCAAACCGAGCGCCACGGTCCGCTTCCTCCCCAGGCATGGACGCATTGACCGAGCCAACGGAGGGAAAGGTATGTGAGTAAATGTGTGTGTGTGTGTGTGTGTGTGTGTGTGTGTGTGTGTGGGTGTGTTTGTGTGTGTGTGTGTGTGTGTGTGTGTGTGTGTGTGTGTGTGTGTGTGTGTGTGTGTGTGTGTGTGTGTGTGTGTGTGTGTGTGTGCATTAGGGGGTGGCTCTGTATGGCGTCCTGTCTCCTCTGCATGTAGGTGCAGATACAGCCTGCCTCTGCTGACTGACAGGTGATAGGGCAGGTGCAAGGAAAAAAGCATTAAGTGAATGTATGTGTGTGTGTGTGTGTGTGTGTGTGTGTGTGTGTGTGTGTGTGTGTGTGTGTGTGTGTGTGTGTGTGTGTGTGTGTGTGTGTGAGAGAGAGAGAGTCTGTGTGGGGAGGGGTGTGGGGTAAAATTGAAGTGTAAATCACAGTGGATCCGCCATGTAGACACTTGCCACTGCTCTGAGCCATTTGCTCAGCAGTATCATCCCACTTCCATCCAGTCTGAGCACTGTACCGTACGTACTGTACTGGATTAGGTTCGCATGACGCGCCACCCCAGTATTCCATACAGTCCTGTCATTCTAAAAAAATCCCTTCATTCATTCAGACCGAAGCACTATTTGGTTTTGACACGTGACTCACATGTGATGAGAGACAGAACCACAAGCCAAGTGTTTAGTGCAAGCCTAGACAAAAGGCCAATTTATTAGGGTTGTCAAAATAACATGTTCATTTTGATTAATTAGTTATAGAAATTAACACAGATTTTCTCTCTAATGCCCGTTAGAGTCCTATCCCATTCCATATGCGGCTGCCATATTGGATGTATATAGTGGCCAGTCACTTCCTCTTCGTGATACTGTCATTAACATAGAAATGATATTCCCTCAACTGATGATATTACTAATCGACTAATGAGATTTACAGCTGGCATTGCTAGCTACCTATGTGATGCTAAAAACATTAGTCTAACTAGCCAGATGACTGTATCCATGTCCACAAGGCAAAACATCAATCAAATCTCTTCTCATCCAATCAGAGTGAGCAATAAAAACCGTCAAGGTCTGGGCCCTTTCAAAATTGTACACAACTGTTGTCTCTTTTACGTAAATTTTTGTCGGGCGAAAAAATTACATTGCCGGGACAATAACCTTGCCAGGACGTTGCCGGGACAATAAATTGGCCTTAACTTTCAGTCTTTGAAGTGGTAAATGGTCAGGGTGGAGGTCTGAACTGTGCTTCACACTTTTAAGTCTTGCAGTCCTCCAGCCTTTTGAGTCTGCTCCGCACCTGATCTTCTGACCTCCACGTCTCTCACAAAAAACGTCGCACTGCCTCTGTGACACGGTCCACCCCACTCATCCTGCTACCTGTTCCCGAGCCAGAGTGAGATGACAATGCAATTACACACGCAACAATGAAGGGCGGCTGGCTCAGGGGGCCCACGCCATGAGTAAGAGAGTGCAGAGAGGCTGTGTGCTGAGATCTGATCTCTCTGTCTTTCATAACCACGGTCGAGCAGGCACACAACATTCAGGGCCTGGGCCATGGCACGCACGCACGCGAGCACGCATGCTGACTCCACTGTTCCCAGAACAGCCTCGGAATTCAGCCTCAAGAGTTTTACATCTGACCGGTGTATAAGCATACACTTACAGGTCGCAGTTCGTCAAACACCATGGACAGGCTGATCAGGGAGTGGAGGTGTGTATGCACGTGTGTGTGTGTGTGTGTGTGTGTGTGTGTGTGTGTGTGTGTGTGTGTGTGTGTGTGTGTGTGTGTGTGTGTGGAGGGGGGTGGGGTGGGGCGGCTTCCATCAGACAAACGGAGAGTCATAAAGGGATGATTGCGCTCACCCACTCAGTACAAAACACACTGCCCCGTCTCCACCCACCCCCACGCCATGAGGACACTAAACAAACATAGACAGATGCAGCAATACTCCGGGAGACACACAGAGACAGACACACACATCTTGCCAATGCATCGCTGAAGACTTAGTCACTGGTCTAGCACATGTTGCATTCAGTGCATAGAGTCCAAAGCACCAGACACAGGTTCATTTGTATATACTCATACATGCATGTGGTGTGAAACAATACGTTACGTTTCTGTGTAACCTGCAGCTAAACCAAAACAAATCTCTGTTTTTGAGACTTTGGTATGCTGCCATTCGCCGCCTTAGGGTCTGCAATGCTCCTGCCTGACCATTCGCTGCATGTCTTATGTTGTTAGGCTCCTGCCTGACCATTTTGGAAGAGAAAGTATGCAAAATTGTTTCTTGTTGTTATTTGAATCATGAGAAACAGTTTTTCTAACAACAACTATAACTAACTAACTAACTACCAAAGGCACTACTTTCCTGTCAAACACTGGAGCACGCATAAGTAGCCCTGGGGGGCTGGAGGGGGGGTGTCTCCATTACCTTCTCACTACCTACATGATCTGACAGCAGAGTCAGGGCATTGGAAGGGGCCACGGCCATCTATCTAAAGCCTCCCCTAAGCCCTACAGGGTTCACTAGAGAGGCAAGCACATAGCCTTTTTATCAGTTCGTCCCCTGCAGTTCTTTTACCGTGCTGTTTCTCTCTCTCTCTCTCTGTCTCTATCTCTATCTCTCTCTTTGCATATTCCTGGACATGCATTTACCTGCCCTGCGTGGCTGCGAGTCGCACCTCCATCCCCACCACCCCTGCGCATGGCAGCGGAGGGAACCCCTGCACCCTACACGCCGCTGTCCTCTGCAGCAGGCAAATGACAACATTATGCATGCAGAAATAACTCACTTTCAAGCTCGCTTGCATGACTGCGGTGGCGGTGTCTTTGGTGCGCCTTATCGTTGTTTTTTTTAATAAGTAACATTTTTGTATTGCATGCTGGGGAAAGGTGCTGCTGTTAGCTGTTGCCTGTGCTTGTCCGCATATCTGCACAGACACAGGAGCTGCTAAAAACACCTCTGCTTTGTCAACCACTGCACACGATTAGGACACAACAACACAACACAAAGCACAGTATGACATGGCGTGGCACAGCATGGCACGGCATGGCACGGCATGGCACGGCACGGTTAAGGTCAGCGTGTGCAGGTGGTGGAGGTGATTGTAAACAGAGGAATGATGAGGAGACTCTCTAACTTCCTGGGTAAACAAAGTGGACCTTGTCTGCCACTCGAATCAACAGCCAGCACTGGTTTCTCACCAGACGCCCTCCTGTCACTTTCGAGTGCTGGTGGTGAGTTATCATTAGAACATTAATAGATCAGATGTCCAGAAGTGGATCATGCCCACCAGGGCTCCAGAAAGGGGCATTTAAATGTTCACAAACTGTTTCTAAACTTTTCTAAATTGCATTTATTTTCATTGTGTTCATTTGCGCTGATAGTAAAACAATTTTGTATCCAAAACATCTCTATAGCCCACAACAGTACAATAAGGGGAAGGATCATTTCTAAAACAGTCTAACTATCAAAATCACACAGAAAACCTAAAATAGTCAATCACTTCTAGGGATATGTGACCAAAATAGTAATGATTTTTTTTTTCGAGATTGGCACACATTTACTGAACAGTTTACATTTCCCCCTTTGGCACAGGCAAAGTACAGGTCTTGGTATAGATTAACACATAGATATGCTCTACCTCATTGGTATCAGTAGCTGCTGGGCTGGACAGAGGCCAACGACAATGTGCAAATCCGGGCCATCCAAGTGTCTGGCTGAGGCACTATGGTATCCATGACTGCCTTGTGTACCTCCTGGTTTTTTCGCTCTATGTTTTCACTCCTCGCTCCCCCTCTTTCTCTCTCTTTCGCTTCCTCTTCAGATGCCGCTGCTGCCTTCCGCAGGCGGGACGCTTGGGGCAGGGAAACTGGGTGAGATTATCCGAGTCCCAGCTCCTTTTCTTCTGATCCCTTTCTGTTCAGCCTTGCACAAGGAGCAAAAGCAGGAGGAGGAGGAGGAGTGGAGGAGAGAAGAAAAAAAAGGCACAAAACATGAAAAAAAAACAATCGCTGTCTGTCTCTAGCTACTTAAAATGCAGATCCCTCTTCCAGCTTGCCCTCTCTTTCGCTCATATTTCCCGCACTCCCTCTCTCCCCTTCTCTCTCCCACTCTCTGTCTGACTAGTCCTGGTATGTTTCTATCTCATTTTCACTCTGCGTGTGTCTCTCACACTCCTTTCCTCTTCTCCAAGTTTTATTTATGGGTTTGTTTCTAACACCTGCTAGCAGAGGAAAAAAAGGCAGTCGGAGAATGAGAGAGCAGCAAAGTGCCGTCTGGTTGGAAGGAGAATCTTTCCTGTCTGAGGGTGAGTGAGTGTGTGTGTGCATGTGCGAGTGTGCGTGGGTGTGTGTGTGTGTGTGCTTGTGTGTGTGTGTGTGTGTGTGTGTGCGCTTAGGTCTGGATTCCTGTGTGTCAACAGCAATGCTCTGTAAGTGGATAGCAGGCAGGCAGGCAGGTAGGGGGAGAGAGTAAGAGAGAGAGAGAGAGAGAGAGCGAGAGAGAGGGATAGAGGGAGGGTGAGAGTCATAAGGGTGGGAGGTAGACAGTGTGTGACTATTCATGCGTGCGTGAGTTTGTGTGTAATTAAGTCAGTAAGTATCAGTTAGGGGGGAAGAAAAGTAGCTGTGAAGGCAGGCTCCCGACTCACTTTGGTCACCCACTTTCAAAATCCCTCCCTTTCTCCTTGAACTCTGCAATTCTTCACTTATCAGACAGGGAGAGCACCCGGGACACAAGTGAGCCCGCCTGATCATGCAAGTGCTGCGTGTGTGTGTGTGTGTGTGTGTGTGTGTGTGTGTGTGTGTGGAGGTGCTATGCTCATCCTCCACCGTGGTAAGTAAATAAAAAGGCATGCTCAGTCTTCACGAGGAGTCTACACTGCTGACACATCAATTCACTGCTCACCATGGCGACCACCTTTTGTCCCGCTGTAAGTGAAAGCCCACTTTTACTATTTAGGTCAACTCTTATTTAGCCACCAAAAAGCTACCTTTTAGTGTAACCCATGACATTCCCGATACTGTACTGATGCCCTCTTAGACAAAGTAGGTAATCAAAACGAGCTATTTTACATTCATGAAATAAAGTTAATTAAATAAAAATGTAAGACACTAATCTCGGGGAGATGTCTAGTAGTGATTTCCACGGCTCTCCCCCTGAGAGTGCCACAGTGAGGGTGTCTCGGGTGTCTGTAGTGGAGTCACGTGGACGAGCTCGACGCATGGCGAGAGGGCAGAGACGTCCACGTTGCATACTTCTGCTACGGCTAACATGTACTGGCGCACTCTTCCTCCAGGCTGGGCTGCCGAGGAACGCACTGCAATCGCAACAATCAAAAACTTAAGTTTCGGCTGGAGCAGAGAGAGAGAGAGACAGAGAGAGAGAGAAGGAGGGAAGGAGAGACAGAGAGAGAGAGAGAGAGAGAGAGAGAGAGGGAGGGAAGGAGAGAGAGGGAGAGAATAAGTGAAAAGAGAGGGGAGAGTCAATGAGCCCTGGGCCATACTCTTGTTTTTTTTAGAGAGTGAGAGAGACATTGAGTGAGAGAAGAAGGGGGTATAGAAAGTGAGAAATCATTAACAGAACACCTGTCTCCTCTCAGCTCCTAATAAATCATATCGTTGTCTCTCCTCCGTTTTTTTCTTGACAGTGATGGAAAGTAAAGGAAAATGACCTGGTCATGGAGGTGACTTTGAGGTCAAGTTAATAAAGACTTTGGCAACTGCTTGAGGAAGGCCAACACACATGATACAAGGCTTAAATGCGATGTGCCACTGAGCACCTCAGCTACCAGGAGAAGCGTAGCCAACTGGCACCTAACATCATTTCGCTTACACCCAGATTTAATGACTGCAACTTATCATCCAGGCCCCAGACTTGCTGGGGCATATTCTGCAAGTGTTCCCTCCGAAGATAAGTACAGGATAAGATACTTGTGACAGAGAAGGCTTTGTACCAACCACTGCCATCTACTCCAGTCTGTTTCCTGGCAAACAACCCATTACAATCACTTGCCAACATTATTCTCTGTTGAACATTCAAACTGATTTTTTATTTCCAAAAATGTAATCAAACAGTAAAACAGCCTACACATAAACATACCATCTGCATTACGAGCTCAGTCGTGTTTACAATTATAATTTACAGTAGCATGTCTTTTTACAGCAATGCTTTACAGTAGCCATTTTAACTGATACAATATCAGACAAGAATCATTTGCTTATTTAATCATTCGTACAAATCTATATTTGTGTACAACATATGTATACTGAAGCAGTACTGTTGCAAAGCAGAACATGTATCCTCTTGCTGTTTTGTAATTCTTTGACATGATAGAACCGCATTGGACTTGCTTGAGCAGAGAGAGTAAGGATAGTTGTAACTTGATTTGAGCCAGAGGTAAACGGTGACATTGGAGGAAATCAAACGAATTTGGCATAACGAGTGTGCACTGTACAACATGAAACTACAATATTCCCAATCAGCCAGCACACAGACACAATCACACATCGACATTCCTCCTACACACATACACACAAACACAACCACACATAAAAGTCCTGTGTGATTGACGAATATCGGACCGTGTGCAAAAACGTTTCACTGTCAGACTGCAGAAATGCTAAGGTGTCCCAGCCGAATCAGTGCTAAGGACGTCAGGTCCTCCCTTTGCCATGCCGCTCTCACCTGGCCGCATGCCCTTCCTACAGGATCGCTTCATTTTGCCAGGAGCGTTGCTTGCTTCAAGGCGGAGGCACAGTGTGGGGTAAAGACAGCGGCAGAGGAAAAGGAAGAATAAAGAGAAGGACAGTGAAAACAAAGAATACAATTTCAGATGTACTTGCTATTCTACGTGAACATGAAATAATGTACAACATTTTAGACTGTAAAAGAAAAAAATGCATCAAATGTCATATTACCAGTTTTCAAACCGTCAGCCAAAATATGAAATACCAGATACCTATTTTGAATAGACTTGAATCGATTTTAATTCTGTATATCAATACAGTCACTAGTGTACTATGCACAAGACTCAGATGTCCATCTTTCATGATGACCTGAGAGAATCTCTACTCACCCTAGTCCCTGTACTTACCTGTTCTGGTAGGACCTCTCAGTGAACATCAGAACCAACAAAGAGAGACCAAAGCACCACGAGAAACACAGTGTAATGGTCAGAACAAGGGGACGGACACACACACACACACACACACATCATGGCACAGCACGGAACGCCACTGATGGCACACAAAAAAAAAGACGTGGAATATAATAGGTTGGTGGTCAGCAGCTATAACACTGCTTTACAGGTATAAGGAAACAGCCGATGCAACACATCAGAGGAGGTTGCCTGAGATATGCTTCGTTGATCATAGTAGTCAACATGTGCTGTGTAGCCTGGATGCTCACGCCTGCCATTTGTTCTAGTGTCTTTGGAAGTTTGCCAGCTGAATGTGACACTTATTTTGTATGACTTTTGTATTGCAACAGCAAACCATACACAGCCATGAGCAGGTTAGCTGAAATGTGTGCTGGGGAAAAAAAATCACATTTCCTATCACCTGCTACTAAAGCATCTATCTCTGGCCATGGCCTAGAAATGGCAGCTAAATATGCATCCGGACCAGGACTAATGGGAGAGCGGCTTTCCAAAACAAGTTATTTCTGATTGGGACAGTTGCAGACTGCGTGTAAACTGGGTTGGTTTGAGAGGACTGGGAGGACATGGAGGTCATCTGAACTGGAGCACGAGGAGGCACAGTAACACCAAACATGCCTCTCAAAATATATTTTTTATATATTGTTTTTCTTATGTTCTGTAGTACTTACAAGGTTTTATGCTTATTGTCTGCACCAATATGCCAGAGACAATTCCTGGTAGGCCTTAACTTACTTGGCAATAAAAACAATTCTGATTCTGATTCTGATTCTGATTCTACCATGAAAATTCTCCACAGGAACACACAGAAGACGCTTTGGTTGCGCTTGCTGTTGTTCAGGAGGTGGGACTCGAGGGAGGAGAGGGGACCTGATGAAGCACGTGGAGAACACTGGGGAAGATGGTGTTTCACGGACAAGGGGAAAACTGGCTGAGGCAGTGAAATGGGAGCTGAGGTCAGACCAAGGAGCCAGTGGGGCTGGAGAACTGTGAGAGCAGGACTGCAGGGGCCTCGACAGTGGTGATTATTAGTCACACAATAAGAAATGACATCTGCCGTACCTGAATGCGACCTCAGGATCGGTGAGGATCCGTTTTATGTTTTGAAATGTCTTGTTTTTGTTTTGAAGTGACAAATGGCACACTGCTTTCATTGGAGGTCTGGAGATCTCACTTAAAAATTAAAGCTACAGCGTGGCACCTTGCTTGACCCGACGTATGTTTTGTCGTATGATGGCCATGGACAGGAGAAAAACATAAACAAGTGGTTTATGGATGGGGGGTGGGGTTGCGCCACAGCACACCGAGCTGTGTTCCCCAGACGTCCATGACAGGATGACTGATGGAGGGTCCATGGAAGATGGATGAAGGTGGAGCGTGCGGGCCAAACGACCACGAGTGTGGCGGTGGCCGGGCGTGCGTTTGCGTGCGTGTGTGTGTGCGTCACCGTGTCCACTGACCTGGGCTGGAGGCCAAGAGGCGACTCACCAGCAGGGCCTCCTGGTTGTCAGCCAGCGCCTGTTTGGCCAGGTAGCGCTCGCGTTTGATCTTCACCTCCAGGGACTCGGGCACATCCGGCACCATCCAGTCAATGGCCCGCAGCACAAAGAATACAGCGTGCTGCGGAGACAGGGGGGGTGGGGGCTTCAAAGGTCTCTCGCAGAGTTGCTGACAAGGCTGTATCTACAGAGGAGAAACAACCGTGGGGGAAAGAATAGAACATGGAAAGCATATGCTGTACCTCAAATGCAATGATGAAGCCTAGTCTGACAGCTAGGAGCTCCCAGTACACCAGAGTGTACTTTCCAGTCTCATCACGAAAGGCTTTGTATCTGAGGAGGAGCAAAGGCAAGGCAAAGGAACAGGTTACTGACACCACCACAAGCTCTGCAATCCGATTACAGTGAAACAACAGTGCCCTCTAGTGGCAGTTTTAGATATAAGCCACTTCATGCAGCAGGTCTTGTTTTTCCATGTGATTGGCATCCCCAGGCTCCTGCTGAAATCATGCAGTGAAGAGATTGCAGAGGCCTGGTGCCCCATCTACCAGAAGTCTTTGAACTTGCATACTGTTCCATAAGGAAAAATGTATTATTATTCCTGTTCCTAAAAAGGAAAATTACTACTATCGACCAGTTGCTCTGACTTCTGCTGTTATGAAATGTTTTGAAAAAATCATTATCAGCCTTGTGAAAATAGAAGTCAGCTGTCCATCCTTTTCAGTTTGCTTACAGGTGTACTAGAGGTAGAGACGATGTTGTCACAGCCATGGTAGGCTACATCTATATCTGAGCACTTTAACAACATTTAATACTGTATGGCCACTATTAGTTAAGAAGCCGGATGAGCTGAATATCCATGTCCCTTGTTATTAGATTGTATCTCTCGTTTTTGACCAACCGTAAACAACAGGTCAGTGTTAATGGTATTCTTTCTGTACCCTGGAACCTTGAACATGTATGTTTCCTGTTGTCTCTAGCTATCTTCCCCAGTCATTTATGTATGTGATGTGTTTTTCTTCATGGATGCAGCATGAGCCAGAGCCAAATTTCCTACAATGTGGGACAATAAAGTGAATCTTGAATCTTGAGTGAACCTGGAAAAAAAGGTGGCAAGTCTGTTGCTGTGAGTCTTTTATATGACATAAGGTCAGAGCCCTAAAGCAGGCTTTCAAATTGTCTGTGAAAAGTTGTTTTCATAGAAGAGCTTTACTTTATCCATACAATATTAGTTTAGTCTTGTTTTTTTAATCATTGTCTTTTTCATGACGTAGTGATAAACTGAAATAAACACTTCTCCTGTTAGAGGCTGAACTTTAACACTTCATTGTCCGTTTGGTTAATGCTGCTGTTTTACCTGCACACGGCGAGGGAAGAGTGGTTGTAGCTGGGCGGAGAGTAGGCCAAGGTAAAGTTCACATAGCCTTGCAACTCATTGTCAAACTTATACTGGTACAGCAGTCGGGGCAAGAAGTCAGAGGTGAAAGCAATCAGGAAAGCCTGCATGAGGGGGAGACAAGAGTGAAATATAGGACAGGGCGGGACAGGACAAGATAGGGGAGGACAAGACAAATGAAAATGGAATAGAACATGATAGTACAGCAGAGGATAGCAGAGTTAAATGCAGCTTCTGACCAATTGAATTAATTTTAATTCAATGAAATTGAATTACATGAAATCAGTGACACAGATTATCAGAAAAGAAGAAACCAGAGGCTAATCTCTATTTAGGGCTGAAACCCACGCTTGGTAGTAAAGCATAGTGTGTAGACAACAGTGAATGACCTACTGAACATTACAGAAGTGGCCGAGAGAGAAAGAGAGAGAGGAGAGAGAGAGAGAGAGAGAGAGAGAGAGAGAGAGTGTGTAAGAGATAAAGGTGAGACAGAGAAAGCAGGTACGCTGCACCGAAGACTCACGTTGACAATGACGGACAGGTGAGACAGGGCCTCCAGGATGGTGAACCACACGCCGATCTCCTGGGCGCGCTCGGACACGGGCCGGCGGTACTCACACACGAACTTGTGGGCATCCAGCCGCACCTCGGCCCAGTTGTTGAGCAGGGCGAAGAGTGGAGCCAGAGGGAAGGCGGCCACAAAGATGGTGATGAAGCCAAACTGCAAGACTGCAAAAAAGCCAGCATGCTGATGCAATTAATGGGACAAGGATGCTGACATCCAGCCGGGACAGGAGCCAATGTTACTGAATTGATTTATATGAGTGCATAAAGGATGTGAATAGGTTCAACACTCTCAGGTAAATGCCATTAACATACATTAAAAAATTGAGTATATAGAATGACCCCTCTCACATTGGGACAGTAAATCATAAGACCAAAGATTTTAAGACCAAACACTGTGGCGTCTGTGCATTCAGACAGGGCTTTATAGAGTCTGTGCATTCAATAACATATGCTATATGATAACAATAGCAGTTTGAGTGCTGTGTTGCAGTTGCCTGCTGAATCCTGATTGGTTGGACTAACCAATCTCCAGGTACTCCTCAAACAGCCCCTCGCACTCAATCAGCTCATAATCCTGCTCCCACCGCTGGGGCTCATGGGATACTTGAGCTTTCCTCACAGACGCCAAGGCCCTCTTCTGCCGCCACGCTTTCACTTTCCTGCAGGGAAAACCAGGAAAAGGGGGAGGGAGAGAGAGTAGAGCTGAGAGCCGGTTTGCGGTTGATTTAGCTGTGGGTGTCCCTCCACAGTATCTTTCTGGGATGGGTTTTGCTGCGTCTGGATTTCCTAATGCATTATTCACTTCTGGGAGTTAAAAGCTTCTCATTTTTAGAAGACACAGTTTCCCCCTCCTCTCGTCACATTGTGATGCTGTTTGAAGGAGCACAGACCAGCTAGCTTAAGTCAACTGAAAACAGAGTGCACCGTAGGAAACACACACACACACATCTACACATGCACACACACATACACAAACATCTACACATACACACACATCTACACACACACACACAAGCATCTACACATGCACACACACATCTACACATGCACACACACACATCTACACATACACTCATATACACATGCACACAAACACACACACACACACACACACACACACACACACTCATATACACATGTACAAACACATCTACACTGATACTTATGTACACAGGCACAAGCCCATTACTGAAAAAAGAATTATGAAAACACACAAATCACTTATTTTTTCTCTCTCCTACTCTCTACAATAAACCTCCTCCCCTGTGCACAGACAGGGACAAACACACAGACACACACATACACACACAGACAAACAGACACACACACACACACACACACACACACACACACACACAAATACAGAGATACTTATGCAGAGATTCAGGCACATTCCTACAAAATTATGTAAATACACAAGCACACACAGAAATGTCACTGTCTTTCTCTCTCTCTGTATCAAAACCACATCTCACCACACACACACACTTTTGTGTTTATGTTTGTGTATAATGAAACACACATAAATAATCACACTCATATCTACACTGGATGTATACGCATAAATATAGAAGGGCACCCAGGAACATACAGACTCACACACATAGGCACCTATGCTAGGGATGCAGCGACGCGGTATTATGTCGAAGCGATCAGTACATGCCCTACGGTTCAATACGCAGTCCTACGATATGCCTGTCATTTTCCTTTCATTTCCAAAATGTGCTTATTGCACTGCAGACTGCACACACTTTGTACATTCAGATCCACGGAACATTTGTAGAGCCTATCAGAACATCTCTAGAGCCTATCAGAACTTCTCTAGAGCCTATCAGAACTTCCCTTCAGCCTATCAGCGCTCCGTATGCAAATAGGAGCTGGAGAAGAGAGGGGGGAAAATTCTCTGAACTCCAACTTGACAGAAAGAAGAAAATTTGAAGAGGCACCGCCGTCTTTCGCAACAGCTGTGTGGGAACATTTTGTATTCAGCTTTCAATACGATGAAGAGGGTAAGAAGACCGAAACCAATCAGAATACATTTTGCAAGCATTGCCTTTGCCACTGTTGACTACTCGAGTGGAAACACTTCAAACATGGTGTCTGAGAGTCTCATTTACGTGGCCATCTGACAGTCATATCCCAGGTGGGATACATGGGGCCAAAGCCCAATGCCTTATCTCACAACATTAGCAGAAGTGAAACTAAATCGTGAAGCCACCCCGAGGGTCAGATCTGCCCCAAAATTGAATGAGTCATTCCTGAACTTGGCCCAACCTTCCACCAAGTTTCATTGACATCAAGACAGCAGTTTTGGTGTGATCCTTCTTTCAGATTAACGATCTAACAAACAAACAAACTGCATCGAAAACATAACCTCCTTGGCAGAGGTAAAAACAAAAGCAGTGGGAGTATTCATAGATTTACAGCCCTATTCGGCAGTTACTGACTTGGGATTATGTAACCTGATGGAAACAAAATTAACCCCGTTACAATGTCCCCTCCCGCACACATTTCAGCAGCAAAGCTCTATGAAACATCATAGAGAGAAATGTAAAACAAATTGGCACTGGCACTCTATCTAGCTCTCTCCCCTAATTGGACCTCAAGAGCAAGAGAAAGCTACCTCACTGAAGTAGAGACAGAAGCCAGACCTAGTTAATAATGCTGCCATTTAAAAAAAAATTCTTAATAGAAACTGTTATTTGTCTATATAATCTGTCAGTCTGCCCCAGGGCAGCTGTGGCTACTGATGTGGCTTACCACCACCGGTATGACTGTGTATGAATGACTACTGGACTCTGGACTCTGTAAAGCGACTTCGGGTATTTAGAGAAGCGCTATATAAGATTGAATTGATTGATTGATTGAAACAGTTCATTGTATAAATATGTTCCTAAATGTAAAGATACCTAAACCATACCGTGGCCCAAAAACCGTGCTACATACCGAATCGTGGGCACCTTGTACCATTGCATCCCTAACACACACACACACACACACACACACACACACACACACACACACACACACACACACACACACACACACACACACACACACAAGCCCCAGAATGAGCCACTGCAGCCCCCTTTTGTTGTCAGAGCCAATACTGCACCAGTGGGGGCATAATGCAACACTGCACTCATTTGCAATCCTGCTGCAGACACTGTGTCTTCTCCTCCAGTAATGAAGATGTGCCAGCCTCTTTCCCATTACTGACGGAGGGCAATCTTCACCAGCGCCTCTGCCTTGTGTATATATTGAGCATCGCTATTTCACATTAGTTATGGGAAATAAAGGCATTCACAGCTTCTTAAAATAAGCCAAGTCCTCTGATTGCCTGAATTATGGACGAGGACCCAGAATCAAGTAACGAGAGAGGTGTGTGTGGGTGTGTGTGTGTGTTGAGAGACAGAGAGAGAGAGAAAGAGAGTGTGTGTACACACACTTACGGGATCACAAATTCCTGCATGTTGTTGATGAGCTGTTTCCCCACCATGATGATAAACAGCTGTTCTGCCAGTTCAATAAGGCAGCCTCCCGGGCCACACTGAAAAACACACAACACATCCGCATTGAAAAACATAACATACACACACTTATCAACCTTATCACCTTATCAACTGACGAGAGCAAACCACAGTCAAATAAGTTCAGGTGCATCAGATAAATCATTTCCAACCATGAGGAGTGTAAAGTAAGGATGGTACTCACATCTTCATTCCTCATCCCAAACAAAGTGCCATAGTGGCCAGGGTAGCCGACGAATCTGCAATTAAAGCAAGACAACACACACTTCAACCAGAGATCAAGACAACACACACTTAAACCAGAGAGAAAGACAACACACACTTAAACCAGAGAGAAAGACTCTAATACTCTAATGCTCTAATACGGTACTCAGCACAGCACTGGGTCTCAAGCTTATAATGCATGCCACTGAACCTTGTCTCTCTCTGTTTCTTTTTCTCTATCTCTCCGTCTCTTTTTCTCTCTCTCTCTCTCTCTCTGTGTGTGTGTGTGTGTGTGTGTGTGTGTGTGTGTGTGTGTGTGTGTGTGTGTGCGTATTCATGAAATCTCTTGTCAGCAGACACATAAGAGCAGATAAGGATAAATAAATAGACAGAAATATATCTCATGATGTACCTTCCCTTGAAGAATGCCACATAGAAAGGAGATGAATAGAAGTTCACAAACTGGAAGATGAACACTTTGAAGGTGAACGCATCCTCATACTGGGTTTGTGTTCGATGCATTTCTGCCAACAGCAAAAAGTACAGCACCTCAATTAAAATACATGAAGCAGGAAATTGAAATAACAAAAGACGCAGAGGTCATTACAACTCACTGCAACACAAATGGTTTGTTATACTTGACTCCGGGGACTCAGACAAGAGTGCTTATGAAAAGGGAATGGTTTATTGATTCATAGAGTCCACTTTTCCTCCCCATAGGGTGTGGTGACTGAGAAGAATGATCTGGAAGGTAACAACTCGAATTACCTGTTATTGTCCTTACTGAGCGGTATTCTCAGGGTACGGGTTTGTGTTTGTTTGTGTGTATGTGTGTGTGTGTGTGTGTGTGTGTATGTGTGTGTGTGTGTGTGTGTGAATGTGTGTGTGTGCGTGTGTGTGTGTGTGTGGGGGGGGGGGAGTGTGTGTGTGTGTGTGTGTGTGTGTGTGCATGTGTGGTAGCTTACCCCATTTCGTGAGCTGCTCAGCTAGTGCAGTGTACACCTGCCCCATCAGCAGAATGAGGGCCAAGTTCACCATGCTGCTGGAGATGTTGGCGATGTTCGCGGCCTGGACCACACACATGCATGCACAAAGGGACACACACACACACACACACACACACACACACACACACACACACACAGATACCATAAATGACTTACAGTAAAAAAACACACATAAACACAGGCACATGCACTCAAAACGTTTCAAAAACAGAAATATTTGAATCCCAAATTTGAACTTTCCTGGTGAAACAGGAACTATTTATAAGTGATCACAGAAAATGACCATGGTGAAGAAGAACACGAACACACTGACCACACATACATAAAAGATGCGCAACACACAACACCACAGGCCTATGACATAAGTGGGAGTGAACAGCAGTGCTGGCGGGGCTGTGAGTGAGTGTCAGAGCGGGGAATGGGGTGAAACTGCTGATGGTGCTGAGGTGCAGCTCCTTAAATCAGAGTGTACCTGAGTCCGCAACACTGAGCCGCCCTTCTCATACATCATCACGCTCACTATGCTCCTGTACATAATGACAGTCACCAGGAAGATCATCACTACACACAGCTGAGAGGAGGACAGAGAGAAAGAGAGAGAAAGAGAGAGCGAGAGAGAGGGAGAGAGAGAGGTCAATAACGTGGAACAATATGACAGACTGCGCAACAGACAAGTACGTAAATCATTTCAAAAGTGCAGACTCCACACACTTTCAACACATCTTCCTCTATGGGCATTTCAGGCCATGAAGAAGTGCTCTCGCTAAGGCCTCACCATTATGATGATGACCATGGAGCCGGTTAGCATGCGCGCAAATCGAGCCTTCGCAGGGAAGTAGGGTTCTTTCACCCCGGTCACCGGGTTCTGCTCCATACTCGGGGCCATGGCGGCAAACTCAGGTCTAGGACGCTCCTGGGTAGAACACGGCGCCAACAGAAGTGTTGCTGAGGTTAACAACGAGTATAGTGGCAGGTCACAGGGAATCACTCAAACCTCCACTTTCATTCTCACACTAATTACATTCAATGGGGAATCGATGATGAGCAACTGGCCTTTTCTCACAGCTAACCAATTATTGATCAGGACTGAGGAAGGTTGTTGGGTTTCACATCATAGAAAATCCCCATGCCTGAGGCCAGAATTAGGAGCGCCATGCTAAAATAATAAAAAAAGCATGCCCTCTCTCAAGGACTTGGCCCTCGTCCACCCTGTAATACAGTAAAAGGGGGAATCCGTGCCAGACCTCCTCTTCATGGTAGTCCATGCAGTCCCAGTGATGGGCCAGAGTGGCGTTCTTGCGTTTCCAGTATTCCAGGAAGGTGACGGCCCACAGGGACATGAAGATGCTGAAGAAGACCGTGCCAGGGTGGTCAAAGAGATAGCCCACCTGCAGACAGGCACAGGAGAGGGAGAGAGACGGAGATCACAGCAGATTCCCCTTCTGGCTGCAGAGCCACATCCAGACTAATTCATTTAGCAGATGGCTCATTGGATTTGACACAGGGTACAAATATAGCTGGAAGCGATACAAACGCTGAGCACAGAGATGTGAGCCTCTAACCATCAGTGTGCCACCCATAGCTTTAGTGTGAAGAAGTCAGTGAAGCTTTGCATGTTGGCATCTTATGCACACAAATGATGGGTGGAAGAGCAAGATGTGGCAATACATACACACACACACACACACACACACACACACACACACACAAACACACATACACACACACAAACACCCACACACACACTGCAAAAAAAGTAAAGTGAAACTTTGCAAGAAATGCAATCCTACCTTGGCCATGGGACAGATGTCTGACATGTTCCAGGGCTTGCAGGTCTCACAGAGTGGGCACATCAGATAACGCCCGCCGCTCTCACAGATCTCTTTACTGCAGAGCCAAACACATACATACACACACACACACACACACACACACACACACACACACACACACACACACACACACACACACACACACACACACAACACTCATACCTGAGTAATGCATTAAACATGCTCATCATGTCATCTATCTCCAATGCCAGATTCATGGAGTCCCGCAGACCTCCTGTCCACAGGTACATGTCTGACACAGTAACTCTAGTCTCTGACAAGCCATCTGAATAAAAGAATCTCTGATGACAGTAAGAGTAAGCAGGTGCCATATATAGTGCAGAAAAAAACAGTGTTGACTCACTCTTGTTCCAGTTCCAAACACCCTTTTGAATACAGCAAGAGTTACTTGGGAATGGAATGGAACATTATCCTGCCATTATAATGTTATCAAATGTACAAAACACCATAATGACCATTATATCTGTGGTAATGTATGTGGGAAGTCCACTGCATGCCTGTAAGTAAAGCATATGAGCTAGTGGGTAATACAGAGGAGTTCTGGTGGGAAAAGAGGAGTTCAGATGGAGGTCAGAGGAACTGATCACTCAGCCTCCTTATGGTGCCCCTCAGGAAATGCTGCTGAAAAGGAGCTTTTCACTGTGTGCGTACAAACACACACATACACACACACACACACACACACACACACACACACACACACACACACACACACACACACACACACATGCAGACGCACACACACTCACTCTCTCACATACCCACACGCACACACATGTATGCACACACGCACCACACACTCACTCACATGTACGTGCACACACTCCCATGGCACATTCAACAATAAACGGAACATTTGTGAAAATGACAGAAGTGCAGTATAACCGGAGGGCTAATGCCCTTTGTTTTATGCGGGAATCAATAACGGTAATATCCAGAGGAATGCATGAGTAATTCCATTACAGGGCATTTCTGGATGCTAGTGATTTCATCAGCTCTCCTTCTCCCTCTGTCTCTCACACAGCACACACACACACACACACACACACCCATAAACCAACAATCACAAAGCACATTCATCTTTCTGTCTTTCTCTCTATTTGTGTTGTGTCTCCTCATTGATATTTCCCTCTGTCCTCTCCGGGGTGTAATAAATTAGGAGCCGACACCTATGGCCCGTCTACCGAAGGTTTGGTCAGCTGTTGCTATGGCAACAGAAGAAAGGCACTGGGCATACTGACAAGCCTTTATTTTATCCCTCTCTCTCTCTCTCTCTCTCTCTCTCTCTCTCTCTCTCTCGCTCTCTCTCTCTCTCTCTCCCACACGGCACAGAGGAACAATGGCTATTAAAAAACAATACGTTTTATGTAATGGGATTGATAGAGAGGGCTGTAGTTTGTCAGCGGGGCCATTGGAGTGTGCGGGTTAAGATCCACTCACGCAGGTGTGTTGGAGGCCATGGTCATGATCCCCGACACGAAGACAAACGTACCGACCAGGGCCGCAGGGAGAAGCCATGCGGTGTAGAAACCTGCAGGCACACAAAGGTGGATGGATGAATTACACTGCAGTGGCTGATCCTCACCGGAGGAGACCTCCCCTCAGTGATCTAATAACCACCACAATAATGCAGCATGTCAGGGAGAGGAGAGATAACCATGGCAACAAGACTTTTAGAAATTACAAATGTACAGTTTTATCAACTGTTTAACTGTGATACGGCAGTGCTTTTTTACTACAAAAGCCCAATAAAACAAAGAAAAAAATGCTTGCTCACCAAGCCATGCAAAATAGAGAGCAATCTTCTCCCCGAAGTACTCCCGGATGTGGTCCAGTGGCTGGTACTTGCACCACTTTGACCAGCGGGCCCAGTACTGGTAGAGAACCTGCCTCGGGTTGAGCTGGTCGGGTGGGATCCCGTCCTTGGGCAACTCAAACGGGCCCTGGAAAGCAGTCAAAAGTCAGTCGTGAGCAGCCGGTGCGAGGGTGGAGCGTACCAGCTGGCTACCAGGGAGGGAGAGAGAGAGGGAGGGAGAGAGAGCGAGAGAAAGATAGAGAGAGAGAGAGAGAGAGAGAGAGAGAAAAGAGGGATAGAAAGAGAGAGAGAGAGAGAGAGAGAGAGAGAGAGAGAGAGAGAAAGAGAAAGAGAAAGAGAAAGGGAAGCTTGGGCTCATGGCTGACCTCGTGCAGGGGGAACGCCGCTGTGAAGGCCCCCTCGTTTAGCAGCCTGGCCACCCCCACCTCCGCCCGCTTGCGCTTGCCGTACGGGGCCCGCGCAAGAATCTCGTACACCTGCACAGCGTTCAGGAAACAGAGATTGTGTCGCGTTTGTGTCTCACCGTCCCATATGTGCTGTCAACACGTTTGCACACCACAGTCCTCACATTTGAACTTACACATAGACCTACCACTTACACTTGTTACAGATGGTTTAAATAATGTTACTCAATGTCTTTCTCTGAAAAACACCATAGCATTCTACTCACTATACGATGTCGCTGTGTGTTGGTGAAATAGGTGTCTTGGTTGTCGGAGCCAAGAAACCTGAAAACAAGAGGGATATGAAGGTGTGTAACTGTTAGCATTTAACGTGCTATTCCTTTCATGCCCATTCTTTGGCATGCCAGAGGTGGAGGAGGTGCTCACTTGTCCATTTTAGATTTGCGAAAGGCACACGTGTAGTAGTCCACTGGCCTGTTTGGCACAGAGTCCGCCATGATGTTGGGCACACAGAGCTTCTGAAGCACCCGGGCAGATGTGTTGAATTCTGGATTTGGTTGAGCCTGCAAATAATGACCACAACAGATAGAGAAGAGAGAAAGAGAGAGCGATATATATATATATATATATATATAGAGAGAGAGAGAGAGAGAGAGAGAGAGAGAGAGTGGAGGGGGGAACAAGTGTCAGTGTGTATGTGTGCATAAGTAGAAGAAATCTTACTATCAACTCGTTCTTTTGTGTGAATCATCTCCATGCAATGCCTCTTAAATAATGCAGAAGCTGTTTCTCTGCCTCAAGGAGTCCTCCATGCAGCCTAATCCCTGGGCTTGCCACCAGGGACCTACGATCCCAGCTCCACTTAAGTGTAATTTATATGGAGGCTCCTCTCCAGCACAATAGTTCAGGAGGACCCATGGTCCCTCACCTGGAGCGGCGCTCTGAGACACAGCTCCTCGGCGTAGAACACCATCACATCCCAGGGCGCGCTGAGCTTCAGGTAGTGTACGGTCTTCTTTGCACTGGTTGATTCCTCCTGAAGGCACCATGGAAATGGTCGAGAGTGGTCAAGCAACATAGAAACACACAGGCCGTTCACATGATGGATCACAAGCCTAACTCTAGAGGGCTGGACACAGTCCAGTGGGCCTTCAATCACAGCGCATCTATTGAGGTGATAAGGTGCAATCTGCAATTGTTATCAGTCTTTAAAGATTATGGGAATCCATTATTAAGTCCTTGTGAAGGTCAAATGCATTTGAGTGTAATTAGTGTAGGTCCAATGGAGCGTGTCTCTATGTGTCTCTAATCCATCACCTCCAAGGCTCCCTCTGGGTTTGTTCTCTTACAGTGTGTGGGGGGATGGGTGGATGGAGGAGGTGGTGGGGTGGTGGGGTTGATGATATACTGGGGGTCGATGGAGGAGGTGGTGGGGTGGTGGGGTTGATGATATACTGGGGGTGGATGGAGGAGGTGGTGGGGTGGTGGGGTTGATGATATACTGGGGTGGTGGGGTGGATGGAGGAGGTGGTGGGGTTGATGATATACTGGGGGTCTTTACCTTCTCCAGGAGCAGGCCGGAGGTCTGGAGGTGGTGGATGAACCTCTCCCTGACCCGTGCCTGCATGGCCTTCTTCTTCTCCGAGCGGCTCTCCTGCTGAGCGGCCTCCTCGCCGGGCGCCCCCGCCTCGCCCTGAGACTTCCCCCGGGAGCGCCGCTTCCGCCGCGACTTCACCTCCCACACCAGCACAAAGTCTGGATCACAACAGAGCCATCAAGCCAGGCTTTTACATTATCTTTTGAGACTACAATATCACAACATAAACATCTCTACCTTTACACCTACATCTGCAGTTAACGTTTGTATATTTTTGAACACTTTAATCAATAACATTAATTACATTCAATATATTGAGAATGTAATGTCATGTAATGTATTAAGCTAAGAAAGGCAAGTGTTGTCTGTGTCATCTCTTGCATTCAATAAATCACAGACATATCAGTTCAAGACTTCATGGATCAGTGCACTGAACCCAGATTTAATGACAATCATCTCATCACCTATTTTGGTCTTTCCATCTCTGAAGTAATTTCCTTTTGGCGGTGTGGCGGGCTCACTCTGTGGGTTATAGCTGTGGGTATAGATGGGGTCATCATCGTCATCATCGTTGGCGGCCGTAAGCTGAAACGAGATGAGCAGGACAGACGATGGCTGGTGCACAGCAGGGGTTTGGGGAGAAGTACAGGCTCAGGTTTTGTCAACAGTACGCAGGTTTTGACAAGATCGTCATGACACCCAGAGGGAAAGCCATTAAGCCCCACATTAGCATAAAAAAACAGTAAAAAATATACTTTAGCTCAAAGCCTGGGGGTATGTATGTGTGTGTGTGTGTGTGTGTGTGTGTGTGTGTGTGTGTGTGTGTGTGTGTGTGTGTGTGTGTGTGTGTGTGTGTGTGTGCGCATGTGTAAGTATGTGTGTGTGTGTGTGTGTGTGTGTGTGTATGTGTGTGTGTATGTGTGTGTGTGTGTGTGTGTGTCTCTGTGTGTGTGTGTGTGTGTGTGTGTGTGTGTGTGTGTGTGTGTGTGTGTGTGTGTGTGTGTGTGTGAGTGTGTGTGTGGTGTTTAGGTTTCCAAGAGCTGCAACCAGGTGAAACCATGTAAGGAGAAGTGCAGCATAAGGGGGAGCTGAGTACTGCTGCAATTCATTTTAACTCCTCACATTAGACAGCAGGGCAAACAAATTCACCCCTGTGTTACAGCCCATTACAGCAAGCACTACGGCATGCAAGGGGAAATGATAATGGCAATTAGAGTCAGTGCCATAAGGGAGTTGTGCAAGGCAGAGACAGAGTGATAGAAAGAAAGAAAGAAAGAAAGAAAGAAAGAAAGAGGGAGAGAGAGATTGACATATACAGAGAAAGAGAGTCACAGATACAGAGAAAGAGAGAGAGAGAGAGTAACATATAGAGTAAACAGTTATATTATGTGCACACCTCTGTTCCTATCTCTTCACATCACACAACAACAATGAAAAGAACATCAATGAGACTATCCAGAGCAACAAGGGACACACGGGGGAGGGAGCGCAGGTGGAAAAGGCAGGGAAAAGGCACTCACAAATCTGGGTGGGATGAAGCCTCCATTCTGCAGGCTCCCGTAGCTGTCCGCGGTACTCTGGGGCTCTCTGGTGTAGTCCAGATCCAGCAGCACCTCGCGGTCCATCAGCTGTTCCTGGGAGCTCCTCTTCCTCAGCATGGTCCGCTCAGGAGAACCTCACTCACTCCGCTCTGACCTGCCGGAATGCCAAGGAAGAGGCTCACACTCACACACACGCTCAAACTCATGCGTGGACACGCACTCTGTGCAAGTGTGCATGTACTGGACACACACACACACACACAGACATACACACACACACACACAGACATACACAGTTGCACTCACCGGAGAAGGCACTTGACTGACTAGAGGCTTGATACTCAATAAAACATGAGTGGGTATTTTTAATTTGCTCACGGGGAGAACTTGTGTTTCATGTAATCCCGCTCCGAAGGAAGGAGGAGGAAAAAGAGAGAGAGAGAGAGAGAGAGAGAGGGAGAGAGAGAGAGAGAGAGGGAGGGAGAAGGAGAGGCACAGGAAACGAGAAGGCTCTCTGTGCCTCAATGGAAGGGGAGGGGAGAGGGAGTGGATCTGCAGCAAGCTCTGCCTCCTCTCCTTGCTCTTCTCTATCTCTCCTCGTCTCATTCACCGCATCCCCCCCCCTCTCTCTCTCTCTCTCTCTCTCTCTCTCTCTCTCCATCTCTCTCACTCAATCTCACTCTCTCTCTCTACTTCCCTGTGGAGTGCAGGGGAGGGAGAGAGAGAGAGAGAGAGAGAAACTAGGCTGATGGATAGAAAATAGGAAAAAGAGAGACAATGAGGGCAAAAGAAAAAGAGAGAGACATAAAATAAGTGTGTGTGTGTGTGTACGGTAACCCCTCTCAGTGGAGGAGTAACGCGACCGGCTGGAACTGAATCCCATCACACACATCTGTGTCACCAGCCTCACACTGCAATGAGAAGAGCAGAGCGGCTGACTTCATCTGCACACGCTCAGGCTCACAGCTCCATGCTAGCCTGAGCGTCTCTGGTCAAAGAGAATCTATGATGAACCAACACCATCAGACAGATGAAAGATCTGTACTACTTACGTACTATACTTAATGAGCTTAGAGACTCCTCCCAGCGTTCTAACTCAGCACTTACTGCTTGTGGACAATGCAGCCGTACGTTAATTGCATGTTTTGATTCTCATTAGCCAGCATGATCATGAATATTTCACGAGCTGAAAGTAGACTGGATTGTTTTTTATCCCTGTAGGAGAGTCAGACCATACTATAACCCAATACACACACAGACACTTTCTTATTTACACTTATTTACACTCTACAACACAATCATTTGATTAATATTCAGCGTCTATGAGGAGCTCTAATAACAGCAATAACATGCATTAGTCTAATTTAATGTATGATTAATGTAAACTGTGATTAATGTATGATCAATCTGCGGTCAGATTCTGGAATATTCCAAGACCTTTCATCTCAGCCGCTGATCAGTTCCACATAACCCACATCATCATCCCTTCAGGTTCCCATGGTTATGCAACACGAGAAGAGGTGTTCCAGAGAAGCAAGACAGAGAGGGGCTAGAAGCAGAGCAGCAGCCCCTGCACACTGCATTCGGTTTGCAGCAACATCGCTGCTGTTTGCTGCAAACTCTCTCTCTCTTTCTCTGAGACCAAATACCAGCGTGTCTGCCAGCTGAATGGTATTAACGGCAGAAGTGCGCTGTTCCCACTCCATATCCCTCTCCTCTCAATGATTCCCTCCACTATCTCCATACGCTCCCCAATTTGTTTTTATTTCACATACTCAGCCTCCAGGCACCTTCTTGTCTCTCTCTCTCTCTCTCTCTCTCTCTCTCTCTCTCTCCCTCCCCCTCCCTCTCCCTCTCCCCCCCCCTCCCCCTCCCCCCCCCCTCTCTCTACCTCGTGCACTTTCTGCATTGCTGCAGTAACATCCAAGAGAGAGTGTGAAATATTAACATTGCTCGCCTGGGTGGTAAGGGGGAGGGAGAGGGCAAGAAAGAGATAGTGGAAAGGCTAAAAGAGAGAGAGAGAGGGATGGGAGGAGAAGAGGAGAGTCTTCCATCTAGGGAGCAGCTTAAGTCGTGGTGGGTGGTGGGGGCGAGTCTCTCACTCAGTGATCTGCAGTGCAACTGGAGGAACTGGAAGTCACCATCTCAGCTTCATCTGAATACAATACTACATCAATAAATAGCTTTGGAAGATTACATGGAATTACTACACATGCGAAACAGCTACACAATGAGGAAACAAGACTGCTAAATATTCTGGGAATGTTAGAACCACCGCCTTTGGCATGCTCCAAATGATTCTCACACACAGGGACACTTCCTGTAGAAAAGCGAAACACTGTTGGATGACAACACGTTCAAACCTGCCTGTCTCTCACTCATTCGGTGGAAAATGGCCGGTCATTTAAGGATGGAGGGGAATATTAAATGTCTCTTGTGTGAGGACTATTTATCTGAGCCAACAACTCTACCATGTGGACACAACTTCTGCGTGGAGTGCATCGAAAGGTGTTGGGACATGGAGGTGTACACGGGAATCTACTCTTGCCCCCAGTGTAAGAGGACCCTCACCAGAAGGCCCAGCCTGAGCAAGAACACGGCTCTGGCCATCATGGTTCAAGAAGTCCTTGAGCTAAGGAGTAAACTGCCGGGGGTTGAGAGGATGAAGATTCAGGTGAGGCAGTGTTAGAAGTTTTGCCGTTTCTGAATTCAATTGAAACCGAATTGAATCCATTCAACACACATGTCGCATTTTGGCAATATGTCAGACCAAAGGAGTGGGTAAAGCAGGAATAACGTGTTCACATATGAACAACCCACTCAGTTAGCACTTGTTGAGTGAAAAACAGAGCTGTTTCATCGATACTAATTTGACCTGTTCCACTGAAGCAGTTATTTCAGAAGGTGGTTATTAAAGTTGTTTTTGTACAAATAAAGCGTGATTTCACTGACACTAAAGAAAGACTGAAGAAACAGACAAAAGAGAGAGAGGAGGACCTGGAAAAGCTGAGAAGTGCAATGATATCCCTCGAGGTGAGTGGTGACTTGTGAATGTCCTTGACAGGTTAAGAAGCATCAATATTATCAGTGGCCACATAAGAGGTTCATCTCCCCCCAACCACAGAAATCTGCCGAGACAGCAGTACTAGACAGTGAGGGGATTTTCGATGAGCTGCTGCGCACCTTGGAGGAAAAGAGAAGGGAGCATCGAGAGCACATTAGAGAGAGGAAGAGAGCCATTCTGAAACGGGCAGAGAGGGAGGAAAAGCAGATCATCGGACAGATCTCCATTCTGAGGAGGAAAGACACTGAGCTGGAGAGTCCTGGTCCCCCTGTGCAGGACAATCCACAGTTCCTTCAGGTAGGGAGCACTGAAGGTGCCCTCAGAACCTGCTGCTCAAACATGATTTATTTGACTCTGTCAGAAGTGAAAGGGTTGCACATGATTTATCTGTTCGCCTCACTTTCTGTTTTTCTTACAGAAATTGCAAGACATCAAGAGCCTGCTGCAACAAGGAAAACAACCCCCAGTCATCACAAATAACAACCATTTGTTTTCGTTTGTTAAAACCGACATGAACGATTTGAGAGTTAGTGTAGTGGAAATATGTGATAAAGCCATCGAGAACATTAAACAGCAAGGTGCATGTATATGATTACATACATATGATTTTTAATGATGACATTTTCAAAATAGTGCATTTCATTGAAGAGGAACATCTCAAGGTCATGTCATGGTTTCTAATCAAAGCCATTTTCATGTCTCCACAGTTAATGATGTACATATTCTACCCCCACCAATGGTCAAACCACGCACTAAACCAGGTAGGGTTTTTAGGTTTGTAGACATTTAAATACAGTACATCCATATTTCATAACCTAACACTTAAGCATTTGAGGTTCATTACAGGTCAGTAGTTCCTGCATAACTCTGTGGTTTCCCTACTTCAGCACTAGATGTCAATAAGAAGAAGGTCACTGTAGTCAGACACGTAGATCTCAAAGTCCCAGATGAGGATCACATGAGATATCAGGTGAGGTGAAGTCTTAAAGTCTAATGTTACTCAGCAAGTTGCTCTGATCATTTAGAATAAGAATTAAGATTGAATTAAGATTGCTTGACCGGATTTAGAAAATTGAGATTATATGTGCCCATGTATTGAATATGTGTCAGTTCTTTTAAATAAAAGCTCTGACTGAAAGAGGAACAGGTTCAACCAGCCTTGGCAGGGATGTGCCACTGGTGCGTGTCTGATGTGACATCAATAAGGAATGTATAATATTTATGAGGGGTGGGGAGGAAACACAATTGTAGCAAACAGAGATTACTTTGTAGATCCTCACCTAAGTAAAAAAAATCCGTGAATCAGTCACTGCAAACATATATTGTGTATTACAATGATTCTGTTTTTATATCAAAACCAGAAACTTGACACATGAACATATTACATGTCTTCTAATACATCTTTTGTTAACAGGTACCAGCCATACCCCCAAGAGGTAAGACAGAAAGTGGTTTATAAATGTAAAAAAGTAGGAAATCTTTCTGAATTGTTTTGAATTTGACAAAACCCTTTTGTATTTTTAAGAAAGGGAATCACAAGAACCTCTAAACAAGCCAAAGCCTCCACGTCTCGTAGGTGAGTCTCACCTCTCTCTGGTGTAAAGCGTCTGCTCAAACATTGGCTGAAGACCAGACAGACATCAATATTAGTGAAGACAGTTTGGGTACAAATGGCATCACTACACGGCATATATATTTGTAATGAGAAAAAGCAGACCTCAAAACCCTGCATTTGATCCCCAATTTTTAATGTTCAAATAAACTTCCACAGCAAGGTCCCAGTCAACCATATGGCATGGACCAAGAAACAAACCCTGTGAGTATGCTACTTCAGCCGAGATCAGGCAGTCAAACACCATAGGTGCTAATATAGTACAAATCTGAGTGTATTGCTCACCAGTGTTGCTTTTGGGGTTAAATGAGAGTTTGAAGACATCCTCCTAATCCCTGACATATTGGTACCCCCACAGTGTACCAGACAAAGCTTACGGACCACTCTATGACCAGAGAGGACTTGCTGCAGTGTAAGTCTTCCCACTACAGACACAGTTCTTTGACACATATAATTCATAACTTTGACCATAGATAATTCAAAGTCATGAAGTCTATTTCAAATCAAACAAACTACATGACACATTGAACACCTTGACATAAATGTTGCTTACTTTGATTTTCCATCTGCAATTGTTTAAAAAATGTGCAATTTTAGAACACAGGTGTACAAATACTGACAGGACACTCTGTATAACGCCATGTGTGTTGCTCACTCTTCATAACCCCCCCCCCCCCATCTACCCACCTCAGACACCTGTTCACTGTCACTGAATCCTGAGACAGCCAATCCGTCCTTACAGCTCTCTGATGGCAACAGGAAGGCGACGTGGAGTGGGCAGCGTCAGCGAAGGTCAAGCCTCTCCAAGGCGTTTGAGCACTGGGAACAGGTGCTGTGTGTGGAGGGCCTGGTCGGGCCACGCTGCTACTGGGAGGTGGAGTGGAGGGGGAGGGGCGTCTTCATCGGTGTGGCCCTGGACGGACTCTGCCGGAGGGGTCGGGGCCTGGAGTGCGGCCTTGGGCGCAACGCCAGCTCCTGGAGCTTGCATTGTGCCGACAGCCAATGCACGGCCTGGCACAACAACGTCGAACATGAAGTCAACACCCAAATCTCCTCCCCCAGGATTGGTGTGTTCTTGGACCAGCTGGAGGGGACACTTACATTCTACAGCGTCTCCAACACTGCAATGCCGCTCCACACGTTTACAGCCCAAAACTTACGTGGGCTTCTCTTTCCTTGCTTTGGCGTTGAGAAGGAATCCTCTGTGAAGCTTTGTCAGCTGGAGAAGAAGTAACTCTCCCTACACAGTACTGCAGGAGCACTCACAACACCAGAGAGGTGCAGTTTGCATCAGAAGAGTATTACTTTTTTCTTATTCTGCAAGTTACCAGTTTGGAGACTGGACTGTGACTTAGCACATCAATTGTAGGCCTATATAGTGACTGTACTGAATGGCTGCATTGTGAAAACCTGTTTTTCTACACAAGGCTCACATGATGTACTGCACTTTAATCTTCATGTTTTGCGGTTTGTTTATGTGTTAGCCTGGTTTGCACAGAAGCATTTGCATCCTCTAATTACCTTCATCCCGCCGCGGTCTACTTACGGGAAGACAGGAAGTAATGAGCCCTGGAGGAGATCCAGATATATAACGAGGCAGGCTGGAGTTGAAGATATCTTCCCTGAGAAATGACATCTGAGGTTAATTCAAAACACAAGCGCAAATAATTGACAGTGCAGTTTTTTATTTTCATATATTTTGATACTTTATTAATCCCGTGAGGGGAAATTAGGACTCTGCAATAACCCATTCGTTGGCAGTGAACACACACACACACACACACATACACACACACGCACACACACTAGGAGCAGTTAGAAATTAGCACACACAAACTAGTGAGCACACACAAACACACACACCGGAGCAGTGATGGGAAAGCACTGTTCATTCATTCCCCCACCCCATTTTTTTCCTGCCAGTCCAGGGGACCCAGCGACCCCTCAGTCGCAACAGACAAACCAAACAGGATGATTATGGAGTAGAACAGCGGTAATGTGGAGAGAAATTCTTATAATCTCTCATGGTTTCCTGAAAGATAACTAAGTGTGATAGATTCACAAATCATACAAAGGCACTAATTACCTAGTGGTTCCAGATGAGACAAGGATCTGGCTTAAAACCCATTATTGCAAGGCTTTTAAGACACAGTATAAAGCATACAGTGGGACAGAAACATTCTGCTTGTAGTTTATGAAACCCTGTCTGTGCAGAATAAATCATAATATATCAGCCATAACATCTATTTCAGCTTTCTCCTGCTAACACTTAGTCTCCATTCCAGAATATTCCATAAGGGTGTTTGCTTTCCTGCAGGCCTTGAATATCAAAACATAAGCAAATCCATTAATTTTGGTTTCTTTATTCATATTTTGTCCCATTTACAAAAACAAAAGTGATTTCTATATACATTAATTACCATATGAACACAAGGTTAAAAAAAAAAACATTTCTGCACATGCAGCTTTTAGTGTATCTGAGATCAAGTGTTAGAATACAGTCACCTCCCATTACACATTACTACACCTTCTGCAAAAGGCAACTAAATATATATATTTAAAAAACAAATATTACAAAAACTTAATAACAGCAAAACAAAACAACTAATGCTCCATCCCATGATCATTTAACAGATGTAATCCATCATTGGCCAGCAATGTGCAAACACTCAAACTGCAGTATACTGGGAAACGTCTCGTTATTGTCCTGAGATTTCAGATCTTTCTAGTCTCGTCTCTACGCCATCTTCATTATGTGGAATCATCTTCAACTTTTATACTTAGCAGTCACATCAACAAAAACATCATCACCACCACACCCCATGTCCAGTGTGCAATCAAGTCCACTCACTCAACATATTTGCAAGGGACTAGAAAACAAACTTGAGAAGTAACAAACAAAAAAAGAGCAAAGTAAAGAGAGAAGTCAAAAGACCAGAACAGCTGAACACATTCTGGAGGAGGTTTACATGGAGTTTCCATTTATTGTGCATCATTGCTAACCTGAGGTGTAATATCTGTTTTCAAAGCAACACCACAGAAAGTTTGGGGTCTGAAAGATGGGTGAAAATGACACAGAGCCCAAAATAGCAAGCGAAGAAAACACTGTTGAGACACATTCAAGATATCATATGGCGCACATCCACTGACATTTGTGGTTTTCGCATATCTCAGAACACTCTAAATGGAAAAAAAATATGACAGCTTCCTCCAAAGCCGGGCTACAAGGCAACATTTATAAGCATGTCCTAAATAAACACACACACTCACTCCCGCATTCACATGCTCTCTCTCTCTCTCTCTCTCTCTCTCACACACTCTCTCACACACACACACACACACACACACACACACACACACACACACACACACACACACACGGAGCAGTCTTCTACATTGAATTATTATGTGAAGGCCACCATGCTGTCAAGTGTAAAATGCAAACAGCCTCTTTTATACCACTTAGCCATTTACTTCACATGCGCCCTAACAACTTCTCTGGACATCCAAGGAATGCCAGCTGTTCCCTTCTCCTTATGTACCTTAACACGTGCACACAACGGCATTATTGCACTGGCAAAAGGAGATTATAATGGATGACGACTACCAAGTATAACCCTCTGGTCTCAGCCAGAGATGTATAGTGCCTATATGTGGACATACCTGAATGCAGAAGAGGATACTAAATGATATGCTCATGCAATGTTGTTAAAGAATGACAAGCACTTGTCAGGGAGGCCATGTGGACGTAGAACATATTCATTCCCTACATGTTTAGTCACTTGGGATAAAACTGCCAGGCAAATTCATTAATGTCAATGTAAGCACCAAGCTATGGCTGGGTCACCCTTCGGGTCATTTGTCATCAGATTCCATAATAATTCGCCCCCGTGACCAAATTTCATACCTCTCACCACTTCTGCCTCTTCTGCTTAGCACAGAAATGCATTTACCTTCAACAAAACTGTGCCCCTTCATCACACCAAAAACGATGGCTACACATCAAAACCTCTTCCAAGTGACGGTCAACTAAAAGTGTATCAAATATCTGCCACAGTGTTAATATTTTAACATGTATTTCTGCCACACTTATAGTGCAGTATACATGCAGTGCAGGAGACTGAAGTGAAGTACCTCAATATGTTACATACTAATACATAGTTACAGATCACATCATATACATAATGCTCAGACACTACCAGCAGCCTACTAATGTGATTCCTAATCCCACTGGCATTGATTGTGGTGCCTTGATTTACTTTACCTTCGCACGAAAGATGCATCCGTCATCGCACTTTACCATGAACTACTTAGTGCTCAATACTCCACACTCCCCAAGCAGAGGGGAGTAATATGCTAGCCTGATATGGTGAATAATTATCTTTAAGATCTAACGTGAGCCAACACACAACACCCCTATGCAACTATTGCTCCCCATTCTGCCCCTCGTGTCTCTAGACAGAATTACAAATAAACCTACAAAGACATACAAATGTTTAGAAACACTGAAATGCTCTAAACCACATTCTCTGTCTGTCTCTCTCCCTCTCTCTCACACACACACTCACACACACACACACACACACAACCTCACACACAACCACACACAGCATCACCCAGTTACTTCAAAAGAAGATACAAAAGAGAACGTTAAAAGAAATGTGCAATCTTGCAATTAGTTGTATGCAAGCATATTCTCTCATTTTCTTCTCTCTCCTTAATGTTTATGTGTCTGTGGTATGCCCAGTTTGTCAGATTAAAAAAACAAAATTCTAGCTGCTTTAAAAAGCAACACAATCCATCACCATTGTGGCACACCTCATATGCAGACCTTGTATCCACGTAACAGTCTAAGCTGTAAACTTTCTTGCAGATTCACTCACTGCGCAAACCTCATCGACTACCAACACTTGCAGACAAGTAGGTACTGAGTGTAAGATGGGCATCACGTGAGGTAACAATATTAGCTAGCAGATAAAATAAAGGGAGAAGGCAGCCATACAGTATGAAAGCCCTACAACAACTGGACTCCACTGTTCGGTATCTTGTCAGTATTTCATACATGTTGAATGTACATATATACACTTAGGTGCAATTAGGATGGTGGTTTAGAGTTCAAACATGACCTTGACATTTGTTCACCGATTGGTGCACGATCCCTGGTGGCACAGAGGGTGCGTGTTCCTTCAGCCTCGTGCCCCCTCGTCCCGAAGCAGTAACGTTAAGCAGAACATAAGCCTGAATATTTGTGCAAGGCAGAAGTGTAAACAGAGTCCCACCCAGAGCCGCATGGCAGCAACGCCAGCAGCTGCGACTGCACACTTCAGAAAGTCCTCAGGCATCGATCCGTACTCTGGCCCAGGGTGGTACCGTCTGTGTGTGTGTTTGTGGGGGGGGGTCTGGTGGCTGGGGCGCTGAGGGCCTCAGCACCCACTCAGCACCAGGGCTCTCTCTGTAAGCGGCCGCGGTGCAGGCTGTCGCTGCGCTGCCACGCGCTGTGGATGAGAGCCAGCGCCTCGCCGCAGCGCTTCTGCACAGACGGCTCGGAGATGGTCTTTCGCGGCAGACACACCTGCGGGGGGGGGGGGCAAGGGGAGAAGAAGGCTTATACAGAGAGCCATTTAAGATCCTCCACTCTTGAATGAATTTGATGACTACAACACAGCATCCATTAACTGTGAATGACAAAACACTTCAGCCTTAGTAACTTTTCTTTTACTAAATTCTCTTCCTAACTTCTCCTTAGATTACTAAATCACTCTACTAAATGTAGTGATGACTACTACTGTACTGTACTAACTTAAACAGGTGGCATGAAAAAAGGGGGGGGGGAGGAAATAATGGCTGGAGGTTACCACTGCCAGTTCTACACCTGAGTGGGACTTCATTGGGAGCGCAGGGGACTGTTTTTCACGCTCACCTGAAAGATGTCTTTCCATGCCCTATCTAGTGCCTCCAGGAAGCGGTCCCTCTCCTCACAGCCACTGAAATACAGAACCCAGGGAGGAAGGAACTTGGCCCGATCCACAGAAAACTCCTACAGAGAGAGAGAGAGAGAAAAGAAAGAAAGAAAGGCAAAAAAAAAAAAAAATAGAAGTGTCAGAAAGCCATTTCTTTTAATTCCACAGTGCATTTTTTAAATGAGCTGACAGCGTGGAGTCTTACAATCACACAGTATGCCTTATCATCCTCCAAACAGACAGCGGTGACATCACACAGCTCAGCGGCGCCCAGCGAGCGGAAGAAACTGGTCTGACAGTCCTGGTGGCACGTCAGCAACCTGCTGGTTGTGACCACAAGGCAGCACGGGATGCAGGGCGAAGGTGTGACACCTTGTGGAATCACCTGAGAACACCGACAGACCAGGGACGGAAAAAAACACAAAGCAACCAACGTTAGGACACGGTTCAGCCTAGTCCAGCCAGTAAACATTAAGACTGAGTCACAAGACAATGAAGGGGGCTTTTGTGTGGAATGCTAATGCTAGAGAAGGCGTAGGAGGACAGACCGGGGAGAGACTGTGTGGGGTCTGCAGCTTGGCGCATGTGGACACACAAGCAGTATGACAGAGTTTTCATGTACTGCCGTCCTCTTTCTTCCAGCTGTTCCGACTCATACAGAACCGTAACACTGAGGCTTCAGACCATGAGCATACAGGCTTCCAGTAACTGAAAGGACTATTATACAGAGAGCATTTGCATGCATCTCCTCTTAGGCCGCTCGCCATAGTGACATAAAATAACTGCTAACAAAAACTTTGGCCTATTATGTAAATATCATGGCACTGGCACCACACAGCTCATCAAAAAAACAACTGACAAATGTTTTGAGTGCACAGATGTAATATGAACTAACTGATGGTGAAGGTGCCGGGGGTGCACCAGCGATACGGACCCCTTTGGAGACCGACTGGCAGAGCAGCTGCATCCATTCGGCCATGTCCTGCTCGTTTTCGGCACTCAGCTCGAGCGGGGCGCGGTCGGTCAGGATCACCTGGAAGGCGTGCGGCCGCTCGGTGCTGTTGGACCGCCGGCAGCCCCCGCAGTGCTCCCCGCTGCGCAGAGGGACACACACACACACACACACACACACACACACACACACACACAACACACACAACACACACACCACACACACCACACACACCACACACACACACACACACACACACATGGAGTTAGACTCAGCGCTGACTGAACACGACATGGGATTATCGGGATAAAGAACAGCATTGTTTGTGGTACCTTATGACCATAAATGAAGGAGGGATATATTAAGCATATAATGGTGGAGGAATTAATATGTAGGGAAATGGGGTAAGCCAGATGATATATAAACATGGTGACAGTAAGAAATTAAATCTACACACAAAGACAATCTCACCCCATGGTGATGGACAGCAACGGGGTCACGTCAGTCTTCTCGGGGTACTGGTACAGGATGCCGTTACTGCGCAGATAAGATGACATCATGAGGATGTATGCCTTTAACATACAACAACACTGAGGGCCATCACAGTGAGGTAAAAGAACAATGAATCACCCCATGAAGTATTTCCAATCGGCACCACCGACAGGACAACCATGAGATGGGTTTGTCTAACTTTTCATTTAAACTCATTAGCTGCTGTGTGCACTGGGCAAACCTTAAAGCTGTTATACAGGAAAGGCTTATGCCAACATTCGGTTAAAGCAACCTATCTGGCCAGGCTTTTTTGCTTGTTTGTGAAATACCACAGCGACTACACAATGAAAAGACATAAATGCTAATCCCGTAAAAACAAAAACAAGACATTCTGGTGCCAGGAAGTGCTATGTATGGCATCCTTCAAAATACAAAACAGAATCTTGTTTGTTTTGGTAAACTGCTGTGAACATTATGTTTTCATGTAATTCTGTGGTGAATTCTTCCAAATTCCTTGCAAAACTCCTCAGTTGACTTGTTTTGGTCATGTTGTTTTTGTACTTCTCCCTAGATGATCCCACTAAGCTCCTAGTGAGGTTGCGGTTCTGGGTCAGCCAATCTAACGCTGCAAGTGTTCCATCAGCAGATTTTCCCTCCAAACACATCTTGATTGGGTTTGCGGTGTGTTTGGGGTTGTATGTTATGGCGCTAGAAGAGTACGTTTTTGGCGCCAGTTGTATTCTGGAAGGTAAGACACTATCTCCTCTGCATTCATTTAATTTATTTTATCTGAATCTTATAAACACGGCCACCCACCCCACCTAAACAAACAGCCACACTGGAAAAGGAATGTCATTTTCAGCCAATTTTGCCATCTTTAAAAACAAACATTTTCCAGGTTGTAAGACATATTGTCACTGGTTGTACACAGGATATATTGTTATTTTGTAGACTACACTTAGCTTACTGTCTTTCCATAATAATCAATTCCCTTCCTGCAATCTGCCCGTGAGACTGTTATGGCTCTTTGGTGCCAGACGTCTCTGCCAGATGCTGAGGAGGCACCAAACTGCTTCCATCTCCTACCACAGTGCCGGATTTTTTAATTCTCATTTGAGGGTGTCCCGCAGATACAGAAGTGTGCCCAGTTTTCTCTCATTTCTTAATGACAACTTGAGCACCACATCTTGGAACACGTCAGAGTTGGGTAGGCTATTGCTCACTGACTCATCGCTGATGCTAAACTATTTCACCCCTAAACTCACATGGCTCAGCTGATTAATCGCTTATTGAGCTGAATCAGCTCTACTAGGGAAGAATGTCTGGAATGTCTCGGGAGTTTCCAGGCAAGGTTTTAGTACGAAACCTATGCTCTTCCAGCCACCAGCTCCATTTTTACATTGATTTCCTCTACATTCACATGCATTCTACTGTTTAATGAAAAACTAAATAAACTATTGCTGCCCAGATAAAGAAATTCAGCATTTTGCACTTTTGTGCTGACGGAGAGCAGCAGCTGTTTGCAGTCTACCTGAGCGCCAGGTAGCAGCTCTTCCACAGCTCCTTGCCCAGGTAGGTGCTGCCGGCCCGGTAGAGCAGGGGCCCTTCCTTGATGCTGCCCGATTCAACAGAGCTAGAGGGCTGAGAGGCCACGCCCATGTCCATGGGGTCCTCCCAGTGCACCAACGAGTACAGGCAGATGTTGACGTCAGCAACCTGTGTAAACAAACAGCACACGGGAGAAACCCTCACTGGTTGGCTGATAAAGCTCAGTTATACATCAGACAAATGAGAAGAACTGTATTTTAAAAGATGAAAACCTCCTCAACACATAAGCTCCATCTGTTTGTTCAATATAAATAGCTTTGGAGTTTTGGAAAATTGTACATTTGGAAAAGGCATTGTCTGTTTAAGGTCAAACACACTATCATCATGCAGTGTTTACATTAAAATCAAAACTAACTGATTTGCCTTGCCCTCTGCACAAACCACGCTGAGAGAGGAGAGTGCAGCAGCCCACACATACCTCACAGTGGGTTTCCTGACACACAAACTTGGTGAGAGCCAGTTTCTCCATGGTGGCATCCGTGAGAACCGAGGGGTAGGGAGGCTCTCGACAGCCGTTTATCATGGCCGACCTCAGAATGTTAAGAAACCAGCTGTGTGTGTGTGAAAATGTATGTGAAAGGGTGTGAGAGGGAGAGAGAGAGAGAGAGAGAGCTTTGTTAGATATTAAGTATTATTTACTGTACTGTAACATGATAATAAAATTGGTGATAAATGTATTGTCATGCCAGTTCCAACACTTAATTTGAGAGATACTGACAGCAAAGTGGTGGGGGAAGGGGGACACAGAGAGAAAGAACGAATGTGCTACATTTTCATACTATGACATTCTAGCTTGAGAGGGAGTAAAGCAAGTACAAAGGTAAATGCAAACTAAGGCCACAGTCAAATCTATTCTGCTTTCTTTACAAGAGTGGTGATTCACTGCTTGAATGGGTAAGATGGTGTCAAGAGAGAAAAACTATCTTGAAGGCTGTTCCAAGTGGACTGAGATAAGGCACGTTAAGAACCTTCCGATAAGCAACAGGAAACCAACGACGAGCTGAACATGATAACACACTCACACAGTCAAGGATGAATCTCCTGTATCTAGCAGAAACTGTCTTCTCCTGTTTGTGCACACCAGTGTAACTGTCTGCTGGTCCAACCCCACCTGGAAAGAATGAGAACGTGCCATCCATTCAGCAGCGACCATCTTTCTAATGTAGGCTAAAGTAAGTATCATTCTGAGTGTTACTTATTACCATTAAAAAATGATTTGCTTTTCATAAAATACTATTTGGCACAATCCAAATACACACAATATAACAACAATAAAACAAATATACACAATGTCACAACTCACAGAGACATAGTCCAGCTCATTGTATGACACAGCTTCTTCAACCATATAAGGCTTCTCTGCAGCCCCTGAGGAAGAGAAACAGAGAGAGGGAGGAAGAGAAACAGAGAGAGAGAGAGAAAGCAAGAGAGCAAAGAGACAAAAGACACAGTGTCAGCAACTCATGCCTTTTGTGTGACTTGAGATCACTGAGATTGTGTAAACGATCACACCACGTTCCTCAATAATATCAATAATGTGTACGAGCGGGAAAGTAATCCAACGCAAAGGTGTGCTTGAGCGGACGACGTGCTGTGGGTGGAGGCTCACCTTTGCGCAGCAGATAGATGTAGCAGTCTGTCAGCAGCAGGTAGAGGGCCTGAAGGTCCCCCTCCATGTGTCCCGTGCTCATTCTCGCCATCTGGAACATAACGAGGCCTTTCAGACTAACAATCAATACAGCACCAGCAACCCCCAACGCAAGAAATGCTCAGTCAACAGACCATATGGCCACACTGTCAGTAGAGCCACTGAGAAATCCAACAGCTTACCAAAGTCCTACATGAGTATACGAATACAACACATGGCTATGACAGTCTGTTTTAAACTGTGCTTTTCGAAAATAGTAAAAAATGCTATCAGTTCTGAGTTATGGATACAAAACTACATTTAAACTACATTTGACATCCAAACTGTGAAATCGAAGTTGGCCGTACCTTAAAGAGTTGCTCCTCATTCTCTCTGAAGACATGAATCATGAGCAGGAGCAGGTGATTGTTGTCCACGCTGTTGGAATGCACAAAAACAAGGCTCATCACTGTGCCCAAACTCACAACAAGCTGGGCTTCATTATATCCATCACTGAACGGCGGAATGGCATCTCACCTGAATTCTGCTGGATGGGAGCACTCTGTGGGACTGGGGTGCTCCTCGCCCTGCTCCTCATCCTCTTCATCAGGAGGAAGTCCATTCTCCAGAATGGGGGCCTCCTCTGCCCCTGTCTCCTCCCCCTCTATGGCGTGGCTGTGGGCGTGCTGTGGCGCTGGTGCCTCTGCCTCTCCCTCAGCCTCATGGCCACCAGGAAGAGACGGTGGCTGGCCATCCCCTGCAAAGTCATGGTAGCCACCACTTGCGGCAGCAGGGTCCGGACTGTGAGGGGTAAAGCAGTAGAAGTCTGCGGGGGCCGGGGGGGCCTGCAGGAAGCTAGGGCTGTGGGCCAGAGGGCCAGGCTGGCCCACAGGGTCTGGTGGCTCACCCCCCGAATCGTCCCGAAAGGGCTGCTGCAGGGGAGGTGGCGCCGCTGCTTTGGTGCCGGGGTGGCCGGACGAGCCTCTCCTCCCTCTGCCTTCGACCGCGTCTTCGTCCACCCCTTCCTTTTCTTCCTCCCCTCTCTCCCAGCTCTCTCGATCCAGGGTGCCGTTCAGCCGGTCCATGACGTCACACAGGGGCTGGCCCACACTGTCCATGGAGGTGTCCGTCATCTCGGGGAGCCGCAACAGGGCCTCGGGATCTTCTTCATCTCCGTCTTCCTTGCTCTTCCTCCGCGTAGTGTCTGACCCCAGCCCGTCCTGGCCCTCGGAGGCACTCCAGCTGTCTCCAGTATGGGGGTCTGTTTCCTGACCCCTCATGGCCCCAGACAGATGTCCCTCCTCAACCTCCCCCAGTTCTGCAGAGGACATATTCTGTATGCTGCTCACAGAGCCTGTGGACTCCTTCCCACGCCGCTTCTTGGCTGGCTTCCTTCGCCGGGCCAATCTGAGGCGACACAAATAATAACACATTCATTCAACCGATACATGCTGTCAAACTCAATTCATTAAAATGCAATGCACACAAGAAACCAAACTGTCTCTATTAATTTTGTGTCCAGGGACTGTTTGAATCCCCTCATTAGGTGTTTAACCAGACCCGACAACTGAGAGCCATGCCACCAGATCTGACCCATTAGAGAGAATAAGTGTGTATACGATAGGCTACCTGTATGCGGCCCATGCAAGCAAAGCTCACCGGATTACTTCCAGTTCGGTGCTGGTGCTCTCGGTGTCATCGCCCGTGGCGGCCTCGTGCCTGCTGTGCACCGGCGTCACGTCGGCCGAGGTGTTGGTGTCCGAGTCCTCATTGAACGGGTTGTGCCGGAAGGTGGGGCTGTGTGAGAGCGAGGTGGTTCTGGACGGGGGCCCCGTGGATCGGACCACTCCGGAGTCGTAGACCACGGTTTGCGGGTCAGACACGGTGGAGCGGGGTGCGCTAACTGGGTCGGTCAGGTCCCCCTCTAGGTAAGCAGAGAGGAGACACGTGCTCAAAACACAACATGGCTCACGTGAGAGTCTCAGTTTCAAACACACAGGGACATACACTGATGCGCAGTTCAGCACAGACAAACATCAGGTAAAAGCTGACACGGAAACCGTCAAGACCGGATGGGCCTGATTTCAACCATACTGCTATAGCTTCAGATCAGTGTCATTTCACTTAAATAACAACTTGAGAACTACTAACTACTTAAATCAACTTCATTATTCTAGCTTGCACACTTTAGAAAATACGTTTCATTCAATCAAACACTGACACTGACATTGAAGCATATGGATAGTTGGTTGAGCCCAGGCCTAAAACATGCAGAACCAGCGCCATGTGGGTGAATAAGGTTATAACAAAGGCAGGTATTCACAGGGTTAGCGTAGCAGTGGCTGCATCAGGCATTGCAGGATTATTTAGTAAAATGCTGATGCTGCTACCAGACACAAGATTTGCCAACACTCACCTGAATATCTCTGAATCTCACATCTAACTGGACAGTGCTGTTGCGCTGTTTTTGAAATAATCACTAAAATAATATCACTCGGTCAGAGAGCTAACTTGGTTGAGCAATTGGTAACCTCATTTACAATGCAAATGTAATGGCAATGCAATGTAAATGTAATGAAAAGAAGGTACAAGGTATAGCACATACAGGACAACACATAGGCTATTTCAACATAACATTCTCTTCCACCAAACCCCAGACTGCTATACACACCCAGACTGGAATAAATATCTACATTGAAACACCCAGCTGATTCCTAGCCCACAGGCCTCAGTCTGAGTAGCCTTGATGTTGAGCAAACGTTTCATTAGTGTACCATAAAAAGCGACACAGAACAAGGCAGCATGCACTCCTCAACCAGCAGAGGTGTGGCTGTAGACATGTTGTGGGTGGGTGTGTATGTGTGGGGTTGGGAGGTGCAAAGGTGAGGTGCGGTGTGTGGTGGTGCGGGGGTAGGGAGGCATGGGACGGGAGAAGGGGGAGTAACCATGTCCCACCTCCCCAGTCTGCATTTGGCATTGACGGCAACACAGGGAAGATGTCACCGAAATCATAATCTAAAAAAAGGAGGAATAAGACTCAACATTAGGTGGGGAAAAAAATATGACAAGATGAAGACAGGGGAGAAAGAAAAGAAATAAAGAGAATGCAATGAACAGAAAATGACGACATAAAAAGCCGAGTGAAGGTGAAATAACATGTGGTGAAACTAGCCTATGTAATTACCGGACAATGCAGTAGTGAGAAAATGAGCTGTGTGTTGCACTGACATCTAAACCTTTGCATGTGACGCAGTTCCACAACATAACAGTGGCTGCTTACATAAGCTGCATAAGTCAGGAGTAACATAGACAGCAAAACCATTCTTCGCTCTCAAGTTTCACTCTCACTTTCAAATTCCCAAACTGTGCTGAGTGAATGAGTGTGACCTGTATGACATACAGAATGTAGATGAATAAAGAATTGCTAATAAAGGTGAAAGCGTAAATGCCGCAAAAATGGAGAAAAGAGGAGAGCATGGCGGCTCTTACCTTCGCTGGACGGGGCAATGGCACTGTCATCCCACTCCAGATTGGTCGAGGTGAGGGATGTGAAGGAGTGGAGCGACAAACTGTCCGAACTAGGCAACCTCTCCTCAAAGTCCAGAAGATTCTGTGGCTTGTAGTATTCAGGCATGTAGGGGGCTACGTCTAGATAGGGGACATCCTAGAACCGGAAAAGAAGAGGAATAAAAAAACGGTTTTACAAGCTCTACAAATGTAATGACATAGGCTACAAGGTATAATCCGGGAGGGAGACAGACATTCACCTTCTAACACATTCTATTACAAGTGCAATCTAATACTAGAAGTTTTTGTTTTGTTTTGAGAGTCATCGAGTGAACACAGTGAGTAATTATTTTTGTGAGTATGGTAAAACATACCAGTTCTAGGTCAAACCGGATAAACTCCAGTCCAGAGACCAATGTGACAAAAAGGGTAAGGTGGTCATGGCTGCACACCAATGCATTTCTACAGGAAAATAAGACAAGACAATAAGACAGCGAAATATTCAGGAGAACATATATTTATCTATATAAATAAGTTTCTATCTTATGTCTACTTCAGCTATCAAAGCTGGGATTTTCAACTCAAACTTTAAGCCAAATTAACCTAAAGGGCAGTATAAACAATCCTCCCAAATATCCTTCAGGATTAACAGTTTTTTTCGCTTGTGATTACCATGCCCAACCCTACAAGTAACACTGTTAACAAGTGTCAACATGCAACTCATATGACAGTACTCACTTAAAGTAATATTTCTGCAGCAGAGCCTGGTTCTCTTGGAAAAGGCGGAGGTAGCTTTCTAACGAACTCTCGCTGAGGGCCAGGTACAGCCAAGCACGACCTATACAGCAAGCCAGACAACAATCCCATTTAAACCATCTAGCCCCAACAGAGCTGGAAATGTACAGTTAGGCCAGTCTACAATGAATTCAGTCATGCAAGAATACAATTTTTAAAGGAACACAAGTCTGAGGAAATATAACGAGGCAAGGAGCCCTTACTTGTGCTTGTACTAGAGAAAACAAATAATTAACAATCAAACGGCTTCCGTTTGCACTCTGGATCACTAGGAGGGTGACCTTTCAGTGGCTGCCTATGTGACCCAGGGTTGCACCACACAATGACTGCTGGATCAATATACTCTTGCTTTTGCCTTGCAGTGTAATGTGACAGGCAGAACACAGAAGTGCAGTCCAGAGAGGAACACACTCTATGCAAGTGAAATAGATAGGGGTTAGTGCTCACTGCGGCCAAGGTTGGTAGCTATATGCTTGAGCTCCTCTATCTGCCGCACAGCTTCTCTGCGTGTGAAGTGTAGGACAAGGACCCAGTATCCTAAGGAGATGTCCTGGAGCCTTTAACACAAACAGACACACAGAAGCATGAATGGACAGAGTATAAGAATGGAACAAAATGTATTTATATATTCAGTACACACTAGCAGCACAGTGAACTGCACTGCACTGACAACATGCTGTGCATTACATCTGTGGCTATTCCCATGGGAGCTGAAACCATAACTCTGGTACATGTTCTCAGTCAAACAAGGCTGGCATTGTCTGTTGTCTGCATTCATAGCCCAAAATCTCATGTCATATTTTACTGTCGCACAAATGAACATACATGCTGTTTGAACTACCAGCAGCCTTACCCATAGAGCAAGGCATGGTCCAGGTGTTCACAGAGGCGTTGTAAAACACGGTCATGGTTACGAATGGCTGGGGTTTCATCTTCGCAGGCAGCAAAGTAACTCTGCAGCTGGAAAGAGTCAGAGTGTAAGGTTGAACATTCATAAAACGCTATTCGAATAGACGAATAGATATGACACGAGATAAAAAATATATATGTATCCCTGCATGAGATAAATATAAATATGTTATATTTATTTCATGCAGGGGGTCAAAAAGGTTATAATGATTGAAAAAGAAAGGGTCTGATTTTGAACTACGGATTAGCAATAATAAGCGTTTGACTCTATCAGCTTTTGTGAACCCACATAAATTCCAAGCACCTGATAGTCATGTGACCTCAAAACTTGGAACAGGAAACGTCAGAAACACATAAAGCAGAAGTAGGTCGCTATGTCAAAAAAAGCGAGGGAAAAAGACAAAGGCATCGCAGCACTGGTACCATGTAATACAGTATCGGGAGTGGTACTAATGGGTCACAGATATGGTCGATATGGCTTAAATGACGTTATCAGTATTGGAATATATCCAGTACATAAATGACATCAGAACAAAATGTACGCTGCTGATTTCAATTGACCAGGTCGGGAGCTCTTGCAGTAGTGTGCCCTGGCGCCCCAGAAAGAGCAAATATGCCGTTAATAACGACAATTGGTGACCACAATAATGTATCGACTGTTTCAAGCCACACGTTTCAGCCTAAATGAGTCACTGACTGCGGTAAACAGAAATGTAGCGACGTTAAGATATACTGACGGTAGCATGCATTCTGAGGGAGGCAGTGTTTACAACAGTCACTGTGCCGCATACAAACAAGAATGGTTTAGGAGTTGGACGAGGATTTAAAAACAAAAAATGTATAGACAAAATTAATGATGAAAGCGACCACATGTTATATATAGAGCATAGATGTCGTGATGTAATTGCGTCTTTTCCAAAACATTGTCAACATAAACACGGGAATAGCTAGTTGTTCCCGGTGGGTTGGGGTGTTGTTTCTCAACCCGAAACAGGCCCACTTTAGACTGATCTTTTCCTCTCTACAAACCACGGTTGAACTACAGACATGCTCGCTGAATTATTGAAAACATTAATTATCTGCTTGGTGGGATATAACTTACCTTCTTCACCGACAGAGAGATATTTTCCAGTATTCGGTCTTTGACTTTGAGCTGATCCATGACTTGGTCTCCTTGGCCGCCAGCGGATGTCAGCTGATTTCCAGTGGATAGTGCGTCTGTGAATTGGACACTATTCGTTGCTTTCACTAGCTACAATGAACGCTGTCCAGCAAGTCTACCCACGGTTGTCATTTATGAAGAGGTTTTCTTTAAATAGGCTACCTACAAAACTGGATGAAAGTCTCAATTTTTTCCAAGTTCATAGACAACTAGAACGCTAACCAACTGTAAATTACCAACTTAACCCTGTAGTGTGGCAGCTGCCAAAGCAGACCGAACGAAGTAACAACTAGTTTTAAATTCATTGCCAACCTTACACATCAGCCCATTCAGCCTAAGTGCTTCTTGATTATTGGATTTGCGTTGGAATTTCTTTCCCATTCCGCTGAAGTTATGGGTCAGTACAGCTGTCCACTTTTGTTGCAAGCATAAGCAACCTCGCAGTTAAAATTAGCAAGTAGTTTGTCAGGGGAGTGTAAACCAAACCGAAATGGTCATGAAAAACGGAACTTTTGCTTAACGTTACCAGTCGGTGGTAATAAGATCTTAACTATTACAGACAGGTTTCCAGCAAACACATTGACTAGATAAGCCGACTAGCTCTCTACTACGTTGAAGCGAGTGAACATTATTTGGCAAACAGAAAGACGACACAAACCATTGAGTGTTATCCAAGTTTTAAAGCATTTCAATTTGTTCTGTTTAGCTCGCTAGCGTGCAGACCCAGAACTTCACGCTATCTAACAAGGAATAGCTAATACTAGCTTTCAGTCTGTTCGTCAGTTAGCCTGCGTGAGCAAGCTGATCATGTTGGAACACAAACTAGTATCTGTACGTTAGTATGTTAAGTATATCCTAAAGTCCCAGCGAAACGCTATTTGTTTGCTTCAACATATCCATACCGCAAGCCACAATTGTCTTGGTATCAATGAGAACTAAGCAATAGCAAGCAATCTACATTTCTCAGCCCCTTGCCAGTCAGATGTCAACAAACTCGTGACTAACCGGACATGACATCATCCGATGGGAACACACACAACACATGCATCAAGATAGGGTGGAATGTCAATATTTTTACTGCAGTTTTGGGATTCAAACAATTTTTTTTTTTTTAATACAAACATTGAACATTTTCAATTTTCTATCAGCAATTTCAAAACAGGAACCAAGTAATCAGTGCATTTCTTATTGAATCGGTATCTTCCTCTTCAAAGAAGTCTGAATTTTTAAAACAAAAACACATACTCTCTCCTCACTGACATAAACCCAGCCCATTTCTCAATTCGAAGTATGTGGGCATCCTCTGTTGTGGGAAGAAAACATTATATACACAGTGAGGAAGCAACGATGTAGGTCCTTAATGCCTGTATAAAAACAATAGTGGTATAATACACACTATGAACCTAAACCAGGCACATACACAGGTCCTTTTTCAGTTATCTTCCAGATCAACGACAGCCTGGAAGTTGTACATGACACTCAGCAACCCCTCCCCCCTTTACCCTTACGGTCTTGTCACACACATGGCTTTGACCCCAATTCACCCCAATACTCCAGTGCCTGACTTCCCTTAATCGGACTTCTCTTTTTCTTTCATATGTAGGAACACAACAGTGAAGAGAAAGAGCCCACCCATCATAGAGAAGACACTAGCATAGTACGGGTAAGCAGAAGGGATGAAACGCTCATACTGAGTGTGCTGCAGTGGACGAACAGACACCTGAAAGAGAAGAGAGCAATGCATCATTCAAGGATCATACTGAGACTTGTAGGTCTAGAAAAAAAGTGAGCAAACACTATTCCCTCCACAGTGGACTGCTGACCTGTGTTGAGGAGTACAGGTGTGTGAAGCCCAGCCTGTTGTAGTCAACCTTGAACTGAAACACACCATACACATCTGGCAACTTGAACTGGACGCTGTATTTTCCACCTGCAAAAAAAAAAAAAGCAAGTTAGTCATATTAATACATAAAAGTTTAAAAGAAAGAAAATAAATGGGAGGTCTACAAAATAGTATTGTTCAAGTTGCTGTACACCATTGGGTGAAATACCATTTTTCTTAAGGTAGGTCCTGACGAAGGGGTCGATCCTGACAAACTCCAGCTGAATGTCATCACCATCAAAAGGCACCCAGCGGCCCTCAGACAGCATCTCAATCACAACGCTGTACTCCTGCGAACGATATGATAGTGAGAGATGGTGCACCAGAAAAATACAGTTTGACTTCATCCCCCACACCTTTGCAGATTCAGCTAAAGCTTAGACTCATCAGCAGATGAGTTGTTTTCGCAGACACTCACCACCAGGTCTGTTATGGTGTAGGCAGCTGGTGGGGAGCTCTCTCCAACAGTATGATGGGTGACAGCTCCCACCCTGAGCACGCCAGCCTCCTTAAACACCCAGCTGGACAGAGCCTCGGCCAGCTCCAAGTTGCCATTCTGCTCATGTCTGTGGACAGTTTGTGACCATTAGGAGGTTGTAGGGACACTCACTGAACAACTGAATTCCACCATCTATGCTAAACATTAGCTGCCCTTCATGTGCTTTCGATCCTCACTCACGCTCTTTCCTCAGCTTCCTTCCCTTTTGCCATCCATCAAAATAGAGATGTGAATATTTACACACACTTATATGCACATTTAAATGTACTTAGATGTATGTGCTTGTACTTTAGAGGTTTGAAGAACAGTGCAAAACCATACAAAATATCAGAATTTCTCACACATGGTTAAAAGACATGAGTAAGACAAAATGTCCTCAGGGTTTCAATACATGTTCCAGTCTTATTTCTGGACTAGAGCTTGTTAAATTATAGCTTATTTTTGTGATTTTCTAAAAAAAAATCAAAAGTAAATGACAGATATGTATAGATCATATTCACAAAAGGTTTCAGTTATTGTTTTTTAGTGCCAAGAGTTATGAAACACTGGGCAATGTTCCCCAGAAACGTGCCTTTTTAAAAGTAAAACCATCCTCCTACGTGCCTCCTACACTGATAATGTATAGGATGTGGGACTGCCATCTTTATCTAAATATTAGAGTGGTGGGACCACAGTGAGTGCTCTATGTTCCTCTGGGGCTTAGAGAGGATGAGAGAGATAATGGTGTGATGAGTGAGGGGAATGGAGTGGTGGTGTGGTACCGCTGGGATCCCGATGAAGCCTTCTGCACAGGAGAGCTGAAGAAGGCATCGCTGAAGAAGTCCAGGGAGCCGCTGAAGACCACACGAGCATTATTCCTGGCCTGGAGGCCTGCGATCAGAAGTGTGTTCTTTCCCACAGCGTGAGGGTACTGGTATGGAGGAGAGAAGACATTAAGATTTCAGATCATATTCAACAGGACCATTTCACCATCATATTTTCAACAAAGCATACATGAAGGTGAGGTTTGAAAAAGAGTATTACCTGTTTGATGGGCTGATCAGGGAAGAAAGAGTAGGAGGTGGAGGATCCGGTAAGAATATCCAGCACCAGAGGGTTTTCAGGGTCAGCCACCATGCTAATGAAAACAAGGCACCAGTATGATTGCTACACTGAACAGACCAATATTTCTGATGTACACTCAATATATAGCGTAATCTTGCGAGGATCATTTTTAGTCATGAGTTAACAGATGTAGGCCAAATATATTTTCTAGAAGATATTCAAATATTTACAATACTTCAACCTAACCGAAAAACTAATTTCTATTGGTCAGTTTTTGGAGGGATTGTCTAAAATGGTTGTCCCTGTCTAAATGTTCCATTAACATTTACAGTTGAGTTACCAAGTGAACAGAACAATTATATTTGTGTGATATAACTAAATTGAACTTACCCAACACCCTTGAAAAGGATAGGGTTGGCAGTGGGGTTGCCAACAATAGTTGGTGCTTTGAGGAGGTTCTCTGGATCAGCAACAATTAAAGTGTGCTAGGAAGAGAGAGAGAAAAAAAAACATCGGTCAACAAATGAGATTAAAATGTTCTAATAAGCACTGGCTGTGAACAAACTCAGCTTGACTTTTAATAATTAGTGTGCATGAAGTTCTTACATGGTGACCATGGCTAGTTCTTAAAGACTACCAAGTAACGGTGTTGGCCAGTAGTAAAGGTAAAACTTACATCACCAGGGTCTGACGCATCATAATTATGATGGTCAATGACTGCAGTCCTTTCTTCATCAAACTCAATGCCACATTCGCTGCCAAGTTCTCTTAAGGGGTCACCTGTACAGCAAGAAGGAAATGCAATGTGTAAGCGCTGACCACTTCATAACCTGCTCGGTAATTAACACAACAAACTAGAGATAAAATGAAAGTCTCCACTTCCATACCGATGTCTGAGTTTGCAGCAACAAGAACATTTCCGCCTCCATCAATGAAGGCTGTAATGGTTTCTACGTTGATATTTCCGCCGAAGTCTGAAAAACAGACAGGATAATTAAGTATATAATGCTTCTGAAAATCAACCAAATTGTTTGCGTTCAGCGATTCAGGTTTCTTCTTTTGCAAAAGTCAGACACACTCACCTTCCACTGATGGGGAGAAAAGGATGAGATGGTCATACAGAAACTGGCCATATTTAATGAGAGACAGGCTAGGATCGTCGGCAGTTTTGAATGAAAGGTCGAAGCCACGGTCTGCAAATTAACAGAGAAATCAGATAGGTTAGCAGGGATGTCGTCTAAATAAATGTGTATTGGCCTAACATTATGTCCATTCCCTATGGAGGAGCATTAACTTGCTAGTCGGAAGCATGTGATACAATGAATGGAATGACACGTCAAACATTAATAGTAACTGTACAGCTACAAAAGTGTAGACTAGATTAACTCATCATATAATCTCAGAATGCTCCAAAATACCTAATCCACCCCACCATTGCTCAGATGTAGTGAATGACAGATGAATCCTCAAACAGATACTCACCGGCTAGACTGCGGAAGAATATTGAATGAGTGTCTTTGATGTTCGGGTTATCCAACAGAACGAGTGTCTTTCCGTCTCCCAAGGCTACTTGCAACAAGCAGGCGATTGAAGCCACAAACAGCACATTTCTTACAATTCCTCTTGGCAAAGGATGCGCCATGTTAATACTGCGTCTTTTGCAGTTGTAAGCTAAGGAGCGGCCACATTCGTCTGCAGACTGTTCACCCACCGCCATTTTCCCGTTTAGACAACGTCAGCCTAAGAAACTAGGTAACCTTTGGCCTATTCAGATTCAGCCAATCACAAGCGTTCACGCACAACCCGGAACCATGGCATAGCACAGGACGGCTGCTAGCTCGCTAGTCCAGTCTGTACACTATTTCCACACACCACGACACGCCCACTCCCTGGCATGTATCCGTACCGATTTATTTAAATCAGTTCAACAGGCCACTTTATGAAGGCCAGCCACTGTTTTGGAAGGGCGTGCACTTGAATAATGAAACATGAAACCTTACAACAATGTCAATAAAACTAGAAGTAGGACTAACAAGGGCACTGGTCTGATAAAATATGAAAGTTATCATGATTAACGCCCAAGTGAATGTCATTCAGTCTTGCAATATTCAGTGTGAAGGGTTTTAATTGTTGGGGAAAACTTGTTTTTAATATTTTATGTACTATTATCTATCCTTCTTTCTATCCTTTACTAGGATGCCTCTGGTGCTGCAGACACAGAGCTGCTTTTAAACATGACAAGAGGATGAAAACAGAATACAAAATTCAAATCACAGCAACACAGTATCAAGTCAAATTCTGTTGAGGTGATGACAAGCTGACTCTTTCAGTTGTTGTCAATGTCAATCAGTTTTAGAAAATGGAGTCAGGAATATCCCATTCATTTTTAGCAAAATGCATGAAATGGTTTTTATTATGAAAGCACAGTAACAGGTGTAATCTGTGATTACTTTGTAAAGACCGACTTTAATTTGTTCTGATAAACAAAAGAATAAACATATGCAAGGTCACCAAGAACTTCCATACACAGATGCTTAGCTTTCCAGATCTAAAGACTCCACTACTTTGCATTAACTGAATACACGTGTTTGTCTAAAACTGGTAAAACTGTTCTTTGAACAGACAAATGTCTTTTGCTACCTGAAGTTGTTTGTGTGGCGTGCAGCGGTAGAAACTAACAGATGTGTATATGTATATATGTTTTTTAGTAACAAATATCCAATTTGATTTCCATTTGATTTCCGATTTGAGAGCTGTTGTCAGGTGTCAATGTCACATGGCATCTTTTACACTATTGGTGCAAAACATGCATGGTTCTTATTCCACTGGTCTGTGGAAAGGATAGGTATATTTACAACCACACAAAATAGGCAAGGTGCATTCTGTCACAAAGCTGACAAGAAATATGGCAACGGGAGTATAGAAAACGCCTAGGAAGACATACGGTTATTTAGATAAGTAAAATAAATTAGTGATATTCTACATATTGTGCCAAAAGACAATTATTGTGAATGTGATACATATTGGGAGGAGACACATTTATTACTCAGAGAGTCTATGTTTGATTGTTAATCAACACCCTGATCATACTGAAAAATATTAAGACATAGTATCACAAACTCTAAAAGAACATGGAGAGATAACATAAGGTGGGGACTTTTTCTCTCAGACATAAGAGTTCAACTATGCTGTCCTTATAAACAAAGGAATTCATTGGTGACAAACCCACAGGAGGGGTTCAGAGTATTTAAACAGAAACAAGCATCTACACCTAGGAGCTTCTATAGTGCAATTAATCAAGTGACTTGAACGTGATCTTTTTCAGATCTGGCCATCACAGTCCATCTCTACCACCTCCCCTCCTCCCTCCACCTCAGTCTCTGTTTCCTCCTTTCTCTCCTCCTCCTCCTCCTCCTCCTCCGGAGGCAGCCCTGCCTCCAGTGCTGCGGCCGCTGCACCCTCTCCATCCGTCCCGGCCTCCACCTCTTCCTCTCCGTCTCGTGTGCGGAAGAGGAGCTCCCCGCCTTGGATGACCTGTTCAGTGGTCTGCCAGGTGCCGTCCCCCGTGGCGTACTGCTGGTAGAAGTCAGAGTCGGCCTGGAACATGACCAGGGCTTGTGCTGTGTGGATGCGCACATGCTGGGCCAGGGAGCTAGCATCCAGGAACTTCTCCCCGCAAGAGTCACACGCATACAGGATCTGTGTGTTGGGGTCTGGGCAGGAGGGAAGGGGATGGCACACAGAAAGTTATTACTCATCTAGAAATTTGTATTGTGATAATGTAACCTGCATTGTGTAGATACGTGGAATGGTAGCCTGCAGGTACAGTGCTGTACAGTGAGTAAACCTCATTCCTCAACACCTTAGGAGACATGCCAGCAACAGATGCTAATACCCACAGAGACAGGCATGCTAGCAAGGAGGCTAAAACCCATGGGTGCTAGCATCTGTTGAGGAGTGAGTTTTACTCACTGCACAGCACTGTATCTGCTGGCTACCGTTCCAATTACCTAAATCTTTTTACCTCCTGTTTTTTTTTTTTTACTTTTCCTCACAATACCTCAGCTGATAACAGTTGCTTTTGCAATGCTCTTAAAAGTCTGACAGAGGTGTCCACTCACCCGCCTCTTGCACCTTCTCCACAGCCTTGGTAATTTCTGCTTTTAGGGCTTCCGTTTCATCTGCTGACACGGTAGCTGCAACTGGAACCACTAGAGTTTCAAGAGTTCAACGGCAATGGTCATTACAAAAACTCTCAAAAATCTCCTTGTAGAAAGCTACTCTGACGTACTGCCCCAAATCCTTTTGCCACCACATAAAGTAAGTAGCTTTCACAGAATGCATTCTCTTTATACATATCATTGTTATCCAAAATACCACTGAATATATATTTCTCTACATAATATTTTCTCCCTAGGATAGTAAACGTTAATTCCTGATAGCCCTCTAACCTGTTAACTGTGCCACTGCACTGGCTGCCAATGCCTCTGTAGCCAGGGTCACAATGTCATCAGTGGTGACTGTGACTATGTTGACTTCACCGTCATCCATCTCCGAGGCAGACGTGGAGGCTGGTTGTAGACTATCGTCTCCCTCATCTCCTTCAGCAACCACCAGCCGCTTCATGCCCGCCTTACCCTGGTGAACAGTTTTGACGTGCGAGCGCAGATTGTCCACGCGGTTAAAACCCCTGCCGCATTTGTCGCAGAGGAATGGCTTTTCGCCTGTCATGGATGGATAAAAAAAAAACACACCTATATTTAACGTCACCATTCACAAATACAATCCTTCTCGATTAACGTGTTAGGTAGGAGAATGGCTTCCGTCGTAAGAGTTATTTTACCTGTGTGAATGATAATGTGCTTGGAAAGATCACCGACGTTGACGAATGCCTTGTTGCAGACATGGCAGACATGTGGCCGGATGTTGTCGTGGTGTCGGATGTGATTGGCCAACTGACTGGACTGTACAAACCTGATTAGAAAGTAAGGAGGTATAGAGCAGAGGAATAAGAAGGAAAGTGTTGAGTATCTCTCTTCATAAAGCGTCCACATATCCACTCTGTGACTCCTACAGTGAGTCAAAGCAGTCATTCAAATCTCACCTTTTCCCGCAGCGGTCACAGACGTAGGGCTTTTCTCCGGTGTGCTGCCGGACATGAGCGATGAGAGAGCTGGCCTGAGCAAAGCCTTTCCCACATATGAGACAAAGGCAAGGCTTCTCACCTGTGAACACATACGACAAAGGGCATTATGAATGAAAATGTTTGTTTGACTCGAACACTGCATATGTATACTTGATATGAGTACAACACACACTTGTGTTTTTTAAGGCACACGCTAGTCATCCTGTGTCACATCAGAGATGTACAGTTTGATTTACACACGTCTATTGGAATTCCTGTGATCCATTACTTCTGTTTTTGTGTGTCTCCTGAAATGTCTGTAATCTATTAGCCCTCAGGTGAGCAGCGCACCTGTGTGGATGCGGACATGTCTCTGCAGGGCTCCCGGGTCAGCGAAAGCCCTCTGGCAGTGCATGCACACGTAGGGCTTCTCCCCGCTGTGAACCCGCAGGTGTCTCTTCAGGTTCCCTGCACACAAACACAAATCACTGTCAGACTAGCTTTCACACGCACCATCTGATCTCAGCCTCCGTTTCACACAAGCCAACACACACAAACACACACACACGCACACACACACACACACGCACTCACGGCCCTCCTGGCACCTTCCAGCGCTCCTGTCTCCTTTGCTCATCTCTCCTCACCTGAGGTGGTGAACTGTTTGCCACACTCCTTACACTTCAGTGGCCCGTCTGCAATGTGGATTTTCAGGTGAGCTTTCAGATTCCCGATCTGTGTGCAGAGCAAAGGAACGAAGCAAAGTTCACTCACCCATTCATGATACGATCACATTTTAATGAGCTTTTTTTTCCTGATATCAAAGTCGAGTGTGCCTCTCCTTCACGATGGCCACAAAGCATCCCTAAACTAACACTTGCAAGCTGATATCAGTAACCCAGCTCACATACGCTCACACACATACACAAACACACACACACAAAGAAAAGTAGATCATGCTGTCACTCGAACCTGGTTGAACCTCTTGTCACAGTGGGAGCACTTGTGCCCCTTGTTTGTGTCGTGGGTCTCCAGGTGGCGCATCTTGGCGGTGGGGTCGGAGAAGGCGCGGTCGCAGTAGTCGCATTGATACGGCTTCTCACCGCTGTGCACCAGCTGGTGGCGCTTCAGATTGCCAGAGGTGGTGAAGAGCTTGCCGCAGTCTTCGCAGCTGTAGCGCGCCTCGCCTGTGTGCCGTTTACGGTGCAGGTTGAGCAGGCTGATCTGCCGGTAGCTCTTACCACACGTCGAGCAGCAGTAGGGCTTCAGTGGGCTAATGAGATATTATAATAACACAATGACACTCAATAACACAATAATACATAATGACACAGAGAAAAGGGAGGAGGTATTCCTTTCAAAGTATTACAGACAGGTCATGAAATAGTCTTAAATATATTTGATATATTCTGACATTGTCAAACTCATTATGTTCAACCAAAAATACATCCCAGAAATATATTTAGGATCTCTTATATGACATTGAGGATCAGAGTAGCAGCCCTGTGTTAACTCACCTGTGTGTTTTCTCGTGTGCTTTGCAGGCAGCTGGATCAGAGAAGGCTTTGTGGCAGTCTCTGCAGCTGAAGGGCTTCTCACCCGTGTGGATGCGGATGTGCCTCTTGAAGTTGCCCGTGTGAGTGAACTTTTTCCCACAGTCCTAAATGCCATTGGCAAAAACCACGTGTCAGAATGAGAGCTTGAGGGTGGTTATAATCATATGTTTAGTTTTGAAACGTAACCCTGTCATTTCCTCACCTCACATTTGTGGGTGATGGAGCTGTATGCTCGGGACTCGCTTCGGTCAGAAGTGCCCCCCAGCCTGCCCGACCGCCCCTCGCTTCCACTCTCGTCCTGCCCTTCCTCATCGTCACCCTCCTCTTCGTCCTCCTCTTCGTCATCCTCCTCCTCCTCCTCATCCCCCACTTCCCCATCTTCCTCCTCTCCTTCAGCCACTTGTACGCTGGTACCCTCAGCAGCTGTGTTTGTCACTTCTGACTCCTCACCATCACGATCTGGAGGAGCAGGCATTACATATTGATTTTATGTAAAGCACTTTGAACTGCAATTCTTGTACGAAATGTGCTATATAAATAAAGTCTTACTTACATTATCATGTCATCAGACTATCCTGTCTGGCTCTGTTAAACAAGACTGTCATTAAATCAGAGGAGAAGATATGGGTTGTGCGAACATACCTCGTGCGAGCAAGCGCCTTGTTGCAGTTCTCAGCCTTCTCCTACGAGTGCTGATGTAGGATTTTGCTGCTAATGATGATTTGTATTGGAACTCTGTAACAACAGAACAAAGTTACACAGGCAAACTTCAAATCTTATGACAGAAAATATCACTTGAAGTCACGCAGCAATAAATAAGGACACAGTTACTAACTAGGTGTGTAGTCAGCATCTGAGGGGTCATCTTGAAACGGAACCTCCTTCACTGCGCCCTCCTCCTCCTCTGCTTCCTCCTTCTTTTCAGAGGCGACCCCGGCCTTCCTGGGTTTGGAGTACGAGGGGGCTTTGGGCATCCGGGTAGCTCGGGCCACAGTGGCCTTCACCTGAGAGTTCTGGGACTCGGCGATGCTGCTTGCCGCCTGCTCATCCTCCGTGGTCTCCGAAGGAGGTCCTTGCGTGTTGGGGGGTTGTTTGTCAGACGCCCCATTCACTGAGGGGGCGCTGTTCTCCTGCTCCTCTTCTGTTCCAGTCACTGGTTTGTCTGACGCTGATTTCTGTTCACCTTCCTCTACCTTGTCTGCAATTTCAAAATGGTTGGAATCAGGGAAGACAACAATGAAGCAGAATCTACAATGATTTTATATTACTCTGTATTCACCCCTTCTCAAACATGATGTGCAACCTAAAAGAGCAGCTAGTCATTTGGGATGTACTTACAAGTGGCAGAGTCATTTGCTGAAGTTTCAGACGGAGAGACTGCCAGGGTTTGATAGGCAGTGCAGGCATTGACGATTTCCTGCATCTGTAGGAATGTGGCCACAGCCGACACATCTTCCACATTCTGAGAGCTCAAAGTCAGCTTGGCAGTGTACATAAACTCAAGGACCTGACCCAGACCTGAAAGCAAAAAAGGGCATTTAGTCTACACCAATAAAAAACAGAAGAGAGGTCCATGAAAGAAGTTTATAGCAAGGCCCAAATCTCTTGCTGGCTTTTTTGACAAAGAGGATTGTGCAGTCGGTACCTGCTGCATTACTGATGTCCAGATGCACAACATCCTTCTGATCCAGGAATAGGGTGCGGAAGTAAGCACTGCAAGCTGCCAGCACAGCTTTGTGGGCTTTGAAGTCAATGCCATCCACCACAAAGGTGCAGTCACATAACAGCCCCAGTTGGCGCTGGTGGTTTAACTGCTCTAGAACTTTTCCACTATGCCAAGGAAAATCCATTTCTTACTAGCACAGTTTGAGAAGGGCCTAATGGGACAATGACAGTAACATCAAAAAAGAGCACAAAAAGTGACTGACACCAAATAAACTGAAATGGATATATACCATAGTTTTTTAAGAGCATTTTTTCTCTGCGTGACATCTCACAAAGATGCAAAGCACCAATGACAATAAACAATTATGTATTGGTATCTGTGAAAATTGAATACCTAGTTCATTAACAGATAACTGGGAGATATTTTTTATTCTGGTGGGTCGTCCAATAACATTAAACTGTAATTTACAGTCATTAAACTACCATACGAATGTGGAAGCCTACCAGCTGAAGGGTAGGACTAATATTTCACATTCTGAAATGATCCCATATCTTATCATTACGTCATAGTTAGCTAACAGGATAAATTGTCCCTATCCATTCAACTTCTTACTACCTGTCCTCCTGCACACTTTTCCTATTACAAACGGAACATTGCATGTGTTTAATGCTCTGAGTGCATATTTATAAAAGAATAATAAGTAAAGCGGATACTGCATCAACACACAAATGCGTGATAACTGAGCAAGGAAACATCAGCTATACAGGCTAAAGTTAGCGGCAGGATTGTAATTTCTAAGGGGCTTCAAGATTGTTCAGGATGCTAACGAGAGTTAGCCGTTGTGGCAAATATAGACACAGCCACAACGCCCAAATCATACCAAAGCAACAACAAAATCGATTGCGCAAACCATTTTTCGCACAATGGTATGGGACGCAAACAACCCTATCCTCGCATTTTAGTCAACTTCTCTTTGGTTGACGATGCTGCGGATTGATTATGTATCCTCTCCTGGCTCCCTATCCGGGATTAATTCAGCGTGCCTAGACATGCATGGCTCAGCATGCAAGATGGCGGATAGTACAGAAGGTGGCCCTTGTTGTTTGTCCTTTGACGGTCGTCTTTCTCCAATCTACAACGGGCGCTATTGCATTACGAATAGTATAACCTTACCTCTAAGGACCCGCTGCGTTCTCCAAGGTTAATACTTGCAACGGTACTGCTTTGGATGAAATTCTTAACTCTATGCACAGTCTACCCAATCGAGTTATTCGGTGATCGATCTAGACGTTCAGACTCGATGAACCGCCATCTTCCGCTCTCTGATCGATTGATAGTGGCCGGGCGGAAAGGTATCAGATGCGCATGCTCGACCCTCTTCCAGCAATTCTAAGTATGTCCACACAGTGGCGGACTCGAGTCATAGTGCCGTTCAGATTTTTTTTTCCCCCACTTGCGACGTACTATTTTAGATTTTTTGGCGTTAGAACCTTAGAAAACCCTAACAGCCATTGGATATTACGGCTTGTTTGAAGTGAAATTACAGTAATTAAAATGCTGAAATTATCGCCAAATGTAGATTCAGAAAGCAACAGGTGTTTACTGGTCACATTGTTAGGGGACATACAAAGAGCTATTAACAAGGTCCAAGCAGTTTTTCATTGTAGACTGTAAATACTTTTAAATGCCCCCTCAACCTAGAGGGAATGTTCTTACGTCAAACAAATTTAAGAGGATATGAACTTTGCTGTGACTTATGGAAACAAACATATGAAAAGGATGTTGTAGTGCCTCCCAGTCATTATTAGGCTAGGCTACCTGCTTGAGCAGATTTGCCCTGATGTTTGCCTTTAACAATTTGACAGCTTGGAAAAAATGCAGAGTATGTGTCTAATTTAGTCGACTTTGTTATGAGTCTTCAGAAGAGAGACAGCTGACTGCTGCTTGAATGCGGACCAATTTTTTTTGTGATAAAAAACTATTGGTTCTTTAGGAAATGGTAGCAAAATGGCTCAGTTAAAGCACAGAAAAAGTGTTTATGGTAAGCTGTTCCATTTTGTGAGAGGATATGGAGACGATATACGGCAGCAGATGATACAAATTGGTGGGTTTTGTTGTTGTTGTTTTTAAGTCCATCACCATGGGCTGACATGGGAATTATCACCAGTACCCTCTGCTAGTAGCGGCTTCAGTATAAGGATGTGCACCAGACCTCCTTCAGCTGAGCATTTTCACAGGTTTAGTTAAACGATAATTGACGCCAACTTTACAGATCACAGTAATGTCACTGTTAAGTGAAGACCCGTTTGCCAAGTTCATTGAATGAGATTAGTGTACACGATTAACAGTCTTTTAGAGTTGTTTTAGATACATGGGGAAGGATCTTTATCAGTAGATGGCAAGCTTTGGCATAGCTAAGGAAACAATGACAAACAATGATTTCCATTATATCACTTGAACATTTGAATACCGGTATGCTTATTATAGCGCCCCCTTCTGGCTGTTAGTTGTCAGTTCATATGCTTGGGCTCCTGTACAGATCAGGAATCTTATGGTAGGATCCTACAGTGGTATATGTTTGCAGGTTCCTTATGGGTCTTGCTTCCTAAACTTTGCTTACAAAAGACAAATATTAAAATATGCTCATTTGCTCTTTAATACAAATTGTTAATTAGAAATGTCCAATATCTGGGTTATAGATGTGTACAAATGGGTGAATTAGATTGAAATATTAAGGAATATTTCTGGCTTGTATAGTCCAAGCTCGTCTAGAAAGTGTTGCAAGGTTTGTTATGAAACTGGGAGCTTAAATTATTTTTTTAAATAATACAGATTTTTCAGTGAGAAATGTATGTAAATTTGTGAACAGATTAAAGTTTATTTAAGGGGCGAAACCACTTAATTTGTCCCTTAAACAGTGCAAATGTACCCCTTAGATAATTTCCAAATGCATTATGGTACTTTTATACGGACCGTACAATATTCCTGAATGTATAATATGCAGTAATCAAAGTATGTTTATAATAATTTGTGTGTTTTTGTCTACTTTTACTTTTTATTGTGACTGAACTGTGTTAAACTGTTTACAGACACAGAGTAGCGGCATTCTAATCCAAACAGTTCACAGCTCCGGTCTAAAACTAGTTAGCTAACTACTTAAAAGGAATCCAAGAAATCTGCAAATACCAAAAACAGCCAGGATGGCACTGACAGAAGTATGCTAACTGGTGTCTGTTGGCGATACAACTGGCAATGACATGCTTTCAAAATATACTCTTCTGTTTGTATATACAAAAAGGGTTCACACCAAGTATGCTATGCATAGTTAACAAAGACTTTTTGAGTAGGGCCTTGAAATAAACCTTGAACTTTACATTTTAACTTTAAATGATCTGTCATTAAACGATAGTTAAGGGATTGGCTTCAATCTGTAAACATGTAACTCCTTAATAATTCCTTTGAATTTTGATGAACTCAGGAAAAGACCTTAATCATGCTTTGTATCACATATTTCAGGACATTGTTTTTAAGGAGTAACTAAGGGCTTGGCTAAATTCAAGATAAAATTAAGGAAGCGCGATTGAGAATTAAGAACCTCTTCATATAAATTAAGAAGTTTTGCATAGTTTCATGGGCAAAGCGAGGTGGATGTAAGTGTTTTATGTGTTGTAATGTAAACAGCTCACTAATTGAAGTACTCTGCACTACTGTCTAGCTGTTTAAGTGGAAATTAAATCTCAATAAAGCAATGCTGCACATTTAGAGCCTGCCTGCCTCATGGGTGAAGCAGTATTATTCCATCAAATGGTTGAGAGTGAGAGCGCGGATGTTCCTGCGCCTTAAAGTTTAAACAATGAGAGCCAAGTTTATTAATAGAGGGCCAAGTCCTCTGGAGCATGGGGAGGGAGCGCATGCTTTTGTTTGCTCATGGTCTCTTTTTACCGACAGCAGACACAGAGCAGATCATTGACTCACCAGCCCTAAATACACCAGCACTCAAAACTCAGACTCTCTCTCCCTCTCCCTCTCCATCTCTCTCTCACTCTCACTCTCTCTCTCTCTCTCTCTCTCTCTCTCTCTATATATATATATATATATATATATATATATATAAACATCGTTGAGATCAGGTGCATTTGTATTGCTATCTATCTATCTATCTCTCATTCCCTTTGAGGTTGACTCACTAACAGGGACTGAACAAGCAAGTGATTGTTTAGTTTTTTTAATTTCACACCATTTTAGAATGTACAACACATTAATTTTACGGTATTAAATAACAACCAACCATGCTGAATGGAGATATCCAGCATCAGTCAGGATTTTGTCACTGCCAGCCACCAGTTCAGTTTATTCCGGAGTCTTTGTGGCAACATCCAGCTGCCTCCACTTTAAAGGAACCAATTATGGTCTTTGCGTCACAAGAGTGTCATGCAAGTGCGAGTGTGTGTGTGTGTGTGTGTGTGTGTTTATGTGTGTGAAAGAGAGAGAGAGAAAAATACGCAGCCTAGACTCTTTGTATGTGAGAACTGGCAGCGAGGTTTGAAAATGTGCTGTGAGCTGTGTTCTGGTAAAATAGGATTTTGCATGCATGTGTCACCGTGCACAAATGTGAAATGGGAGAATTGTTGAGACCTGATTGTGAGAACAGACGACATGGGAGTAGAAGAGGGAACACGGTAATCAGTATCAGGATGGAATCTGGTTGTGTGTGTGTGTGTGTGTGTGTGAGAGAGAGAGTGGGAGTGTGTGCGCAGGGACTGCTGAGGCCACACACAGGAGAATCAGATCTTGATTTCGGTGCGGAAGGTCTGTGCGTGCTCCAGTTTGGAGGGGCGCCTGCGTGCCCTGATGGTGAGGGCCCCGTCTGGCCCTAAAGACGACGTCACAGACGTGGGGTCCACGTCCTCCGGCAGTTGGCACTTGTGGGTAAATGTGTTCATAACTGTGCCATCCGCTGCCAACTGTGAATAACAAAGGGGGTGAGGCCATACGGTTGTGTAAGAGACTGTCTCACTATAACTTCATACCTAATAGGACCACATTGTGAATCACTTCATTATAATTGTTCCTGAAAAAAGGTTAAGTCTAGAGGACATTCTACTTGCCTTTTCTGCACGGACTTCAATCTGGTTATTTGAAGTGGTGACAATCACGTCCTCGGGGGAGAAGTCACAGACATCTACTGTGAATTGGTACGTGTCACCCAGTGTTTTGATGTTTCCTGGAGTCCCAGATAGACCTACAGAGGCAATGAAATGTGAGAAGGTCTGTCTTATTCTATGTCAAGTTACTGGTATTTTATGCAGAATAGATTTCCCAACATAAAAAAAGGGTTTATTTGAAGACTCAACCAGCAATACATGAGTATACACAATCCATTTAGCCACAGCTTCCTAGTATATCTTTTAAAGCCATATTTATTACGAGAACAGCCTCTGGCAACTTGTCATCTGTATATGAGCGTTTCCATATGTTCTCAAATTGTAAATGAGCATTCCAGATCATAAATATGGCTCCAGCATGGCATATGTGTGCATTTGTCTGTCTGTTTCCCAGTCTGGCAGTTGGAATATCAGTCACCAAGCAACAGACTGCAAGGACCCCCTCCCAACAGGCGTCCCTTCAGTCATTCTCCATCTGTGAAGTCCGTTAGAATTGGCCTGCTCCCAAATATTCCCTTGAGCACGTTTGCCCCCCCCCCCCCCCCCCCCCCCCCCCCTTCAAATCCAGACGCTCCTTTACAGGAACACATGGGCATCGCAGTCACAGCACCAAAATAGCCCCCCTTCTCATACTCCTCCCCCTCCTTGTCCATTCTTACTTCAGCAGAAGCATACACTAGTGATGGGGGGGGGGGGAGCACATGGTCCGAAACGCTCTGTGTTCAAACACTCCATGTACTCACACACACATGCACATTGACTCAACCAGGCCATTTACTCAGACATACACACAAGAACACACAGGCACAAACCCAAAGCATACTGTGATCTGCACTTTATTCAACCTTGCTTCCACTATGCAGTACACACGTATATGGTGGACTGGCTTCAATAGACAGTGCCTTGTCGGAGGCCATTTAATAATTATTTGACACTTGCTTGACTGCATTGAAAGCTGTCACAGTGCGAACTTCTGTTCTGTGCCCTGTTGCGGTTGATATTGATCCACACTGGCACATACGTTAAATGGCACATACTTAGACGGTATTGATCCTAGGTAGCAAAGGAGAGAATGGAATGTGAACTCACTGGAGAAACCCAGGGCATCCTCGTGTGGCCGCATGAAAGACCCGAAGTCGTCAGTGAAGATTCCCCGGCCCTTATCCATGTAGGGGTTAGTGGAGGAGGATGAGGAGGAAGAGGAAGAAGTCTGATGAAAACTGCGCTCTGATCGGTAGACAGAAGAGTTGGGCACACTCATTGATTTCTGGGGTAGCTGAGGTTGAGTTGTATATTATCCACCTAGAGGAAAGCCTTAAAAAAATAAGAAAAAGAAAGTCCAGTGTGTGATGGTGTTTGAGGTTCGTAGTGTTCTGAGCTCTCAAGTCTTAGTCCAGTATCAGGGGATATCACACTTCCAGCTTCTGGTCTCTGTGACTATGAGCTCCTGCAGAAACTTCAACAGGGTTTGTCCCTGTGTCTGTAGGTATGCACCTTATTTGAGGGGCTTTTATGTGTGTGCGTGAGAATGTGTGTGTGTGTGTGAGTGTCTGTGTGTGACTGAGCGTATGCGTAATCAGGACGTTACAGAGGGATAACAGCATGCTATATTTATCATCTGAGGCAGGGGGACGCGAGGGGTCTGTGTTTGGAAAAGTTTTGTCTGATGATTGCTCAGAGTGGAGCAAAGGGTCCCTGACAAAGATGAAGAGAGGGAAGAAGAGAGAGAGGGAGGGATTGAGCCCACTATTGGAATTCCAGACACTTGCTCCCAGAAATAGTCATTGCCTTCTCTCTCTCTCTCTCTCTCTCTCTCCCTCTTTCCCACACGTCCTCTGCATCCTTATCCATATGATCTCTTTTGTTCTCCATCTGTTTGTTTTGTTTTCATAGGATGTATTTTTCATGTTATGCAATGGTATTGGTTTGTGGCTTCATGGCTTCAAAATCATTTTGATTTGACAATCACTGTATGAACTGCTTTTATGACCACTATTTGATAATATTCAAAATCAAACATATGGTCTCATTATAATCTTGTTGTTACTTGAACGTAATATATTGATTCAATATAAAAAATAGTCACAAATAATATTTCCCTTGTCTTTTAGTCATTCAGTCAGTCTTCTCAAATAATTTCAAAAAGGCAAAGCGAGCGAGCGAGAGAGAGAGAGAGATAGAGAGAGTAAGAGAGGTGTAAACAGAGTTGACTAAAAAGATGGAAGGAATGTTGGACAGCACATGGCTGTGTGACGTTATTCAAGAGGATCACGGCAACATTTGTTGCGCTGCATACAATAACTATTAATATGTATTACACGCCAACCCATTTATGTTGCTATCAATTACATCAATCTTTATCTTTAACACGGTTAAAGTGTGATGGCACAGTCCTGGCTGTTAGTCTGGTTCATTCCAGCCCTGTCAACTGTTCAGATTTTAAATATAATTTCACAACTCAATAATATAAACACCTGATTTACTTGACTTTTAATGATGGTTTATTTATTCAGCACTCAAGGGCACTGAACAATATATTTCAATCAGAAAACGCAGCAGAATGTGATAAAACAAGGCAAAGATAACATGGGAAAATGAAATGGAACAGGATCATATTACGTTGACAAATATAAACATGAAAACAACCCCGTGGGGGAGAAGGAACTGGGACACTGTAGAGGTCATGGACGCTTTTCAGGACTTAATTCCAGACACTCAACACCCATTGAGGATAGGTTGAGACCTTGGGGTAAGGGCTGATGTGTGAGGAACAACTTCAGTAATATGCTGACGCATACATGCTAATGTCTTATATCCTTGGGGAGGGGTACCTATCACGCCCTAAACACAGTCAAAGGATAGTGCAAAAAGAGGCATTAGTGAAGGGCTTACGGGTGTGTGATGCACTGAAGGAATTGACTGTGCTCAGTGCCCTTGCTCTGTTATTAGGAAGGGCGTTGGAAAAGTTTTCCCCGTCATGAAATTTCCAGCATGTACCAACACACTCTTTCTGGCCCTATCAGTTTAAACTTTAAAGTCCTTTACTAATCGTCTAAATCCAGCCCAGCAACTCACCACTTCCCCCCTCTGGAGTGCGTCACCGACTCGAGAGCTTCTATTCTGGAGAGATGAGAGAGAGAGGAAGAGAGAGAGAGCAACTGTTTGGGGTTTTGATCGGTCCCAGTGTGGACTCTTGGTTAAGATCGGTATTCAAAAGTGAAATTTATATTCAACACTTTAATCCCTTAGGTTTCTAAATGACATTGGATGACCTTTACCAGAGGTCATTGCAATAAACTCATTATGAGCTGGAGGTATTTGCTTTTATTGTCATTATCTCCCAAGAATGTGAAAATCTATGGCAGACCGAAGCTACAGAAAGTATTTACACACCGTACACAGAAACAGATGCCCTCTTGAACACACACAACTGTGCTTGCACAATGACCGCACTCACATACACATTCACACATGCACATACAAAAACATGCATTTCTCATGTTACATTGCATGTGCTTGTGTTTTGCCAGTTGCTAGGTATTACATAACAGGCCTATTATCTGTCCCACTGTGTGTGTGTGTGCTTGTGTATTTTGGCTAGGATGGTGTGGTGGCATTTGGTAGGGGAGCGGCACAACACCAATGCTATAATCAAACACAAGTAAACACAGTTATTGGTGACATACTAAAGGTATGGCAGCGATTAGGTGTCACCATTTGAAAGCAATCTTGTCTGTTCAGGAGCTGATTGTTTTTCCAAAAAACGTTCCTAATTTCCTAACTCGAAATTGATTCTGAATGAATGAATCACAGCCTGCGTGCAAACATCATGCCAGCCCCTCTGTGCCTCTGAAATTGGTGTCGATAGGGAGAAAAAAGAGAGGTAGAGAAATGAAGGGTGACAAAGGGCAGCAGCTCATCAGTCAGGGGCTGTGATGAGAATATGACGATCATCCTCTCCCGCACCGCTGTCTCAGACTCCTCCACTCATTGGGGCGACCGCCTGTGGGCAGATACCCACACACGCACACACACATGCGCACACAAACACACACACACACACACACACACATGCACACACACACACACACACACACGCACACACGCACACACACACACACTTTCCCAGTGGAGACGACACAAAAGTCGCCAGGGGCTAAACATCAATAACATCATCAGTGGTCTGTCATTCAGTCGAGCTTGTCCCCGGGGATATTTTGTGTGTGTGAGTGTGTGAGTGTGTGTCTGTGTCTGTGTCTGTGTCTGTGTCTGTGTCTGTGTCTGTGTCTGTGTCTGTGTCTGTGTCTGTGTGTGTGTGTGTGTGTGTGTGTGTTTCAGGTAATGCATGTGGATGATGGTACCCCTGTGACTGAAGAGAGAAAGAACATCGAGGAGAGAGAAATTTAATAAGCTATCAACAAGCAAACACACATCTTCCATCTCCACTGGCATTCTCTGAGTGGCATTCCTTATTTCCTTTTTTTTCAAATGTACTTTCTACATTTGAATATAAAACACTTCTTATTTCTAATCAAAGCCCAAGAAAGCCTCTCCACTGCTTTCTACGTATTTGAATAGAAAGTGCTAGATTGTGGGGATATTCAGTACAAACATATGATAAGGCCGGAATGGATTCCTCTGATTCACAATCACAAAGTCTGTATAAGGTCTCACAGAGGAATTTATTTCATAATAGTTTGGCTGGAGTTCTCTCTTATACACAGCAGGATCAGGATTGGTGACCAGCTGTGTATTTTCAGCTCGGGCTGTTATTGGGCGTCAAATGGATTAAAGTATTAAAGAAACCAGACAAGGCAAAGAGCTGGTGGAAAAAAGGCCCCTTTTGAAAGTCTCAAAAATAAACAGATAACTGGTTTCAAAGTTTTCATCCCGGGAGATTCATTTCAACTGCTGTTTGAGTCCAAAGAATCAATTTCATGTCCAAATAGTTCATGTTTAAATAAATCTGCCGGTTACAACAGCATAAGGTTACGTCCTCATGAGTGGAGAGTTAAGCTTATAGTAGTTGTATTATTATACGGTACTTGAAATCTTTTGAACCGTCCTCTCTGTCTCTGAACACCAGTGCTCTGTATGGATTGGCCCCCTCTACTCTTCAACCCCTCAGCATAGTACGGCCAGTATGCAGCAGCCTCCTATTTATACCCTATTGACCAGTCCAGCCTTAATGTGCTGCCAGTGCATGGAGCGGATATGACCTATTGGCCACCTTTACAATATTCACAGCACGCTGCGACATTCAGAAAGGCTGTGATCGTTTGGCAATCCAATTTCCTCAGTTACACAGCACTTATACTAGAATTTGTACCACTGCATTTGCTAGATGTGGCAGTGATGAGTGATGACCCACTTTCTCTGCCTAGTTGTATCCCATGGCTGTTGTTTCCATGGTTTCAAAACATGTAAGCTGATCCAATAACATTATATTTCTGAATAAAGAAGTGAACATCCACTTCATGGAAATAATTGCATGTGCCAGACTCCTGTGCCCAACAGGAAATAGATATGGAAACAAGGCCTTGACAGCTGCATCTGGAGCAGTGGGATCAGGTGCATTTACACAGCTCCTTGTTTGTGCACGTGCACTGATTATCCAATTTGCAGGCGCACAAATATCCAATTAATGAAAAGCGAGACTCGGGTAACACACACAACAAAGCAAACGCGTTTTGCTGCAGCACATCCTGAACAAAAAATCACCACGGTGTTATTCGTCTTAAAAGAGACTTGTGAAGTATGGTGTCCTTTCAAGCGGCAAATGATGTGGCAGTTCTGCGGTAGCCTCAATGAAGGTCACATTCTCAACCTCCTGGTTTCATCTCGTCTTCTAGGCAGAAGACCTCACACTTCACACACACACACACACACACACACACACACACACACATGAAAAGGTGGCAAACAATATCAGAAACTATTATTAGTCCATATATATTTCTGGAGACACGTAGATAAATGGGTAAACAAATGAAGCATTTGCGTCCGATTAAGCCAGTCTGCCCTGTAGCAATGGCATTGGGAGGTCATTTTAGCTGTTAATGAGTTGAACATTAAACAGACTTTGTGTTCTTTAACCAGCTCGTTTCAGGTAGGCCTGTCACATCTGTGCAGACATTTAACATTCAGGTCAGTACACAGCGCGCCTGAGAGCACTCTGAAACGGTGAGCTATGCTTTTCATTTTTCATGACATCTGAAGCGTTGAGTGAGCCAGCTAAGGTAAATCTCATTTACAGAGCAACTCAGACAGCAGAGACAATTCTGCAGTGAACTTCTGCCTCTGTGATTGTTTTTATTCTGCTTGAGTGAAGATGTTTTAAGATTTGATTAGACTTTGATAGACTTATTTTAGATGAATTTGATTATTAGGCCTGTGCATCTGTTAAAAATGAACTCTATTTGTGTGTACAAGTAAACAAGCAACCACAAAATGGTGGATTTGATTAATTTACTCTGATTTTATTGTTGTTATTGTTTATTTTGTTACAGGCGGTCATAAAATGTTCAAGTTTTTTTCTTTTTACACTGATTTTTGATCATAGACTTAGACTTCACCAATCCACATGTCTCTTGCATGATTGTAGCCCCACATGGCTGATACAGATAATAAGCTTTGTGTCCCCAGGTGGGCTTGTCCCTTAGTGCTAACGTCCCCTGAAGTAGGCTCTGCACAAAGCACTTTTTGGGCAAAAACTGTTTGGTCAAAATGTACAATGGCAAGTTGGCGTCTGGGTCGCACATCACCCAAGCTCACCATGACTCATTTGTGGAGTAGCACCACCTAGTGAATGATGTTCAATGCAAAAATCTAGTGCTTCACTAGCCAATACCTTGTGGTGTTCAGGGTCAAATTTCACAAAAGCTCATTCTTTGGACGCACGGCACATCATATGGCCTCTAGTCCCAAGAATTGTAAATACTCCGACCTGTACATTTAATGGTTAAGCCATATTTCAACATATGAATTACATATGCAAATTATAACATACGCCAGTATTAATGAGCCTACAAAATTCCATTAAGATCAGTTATCTACACAAGCATGGATTTTGATTGGCCATAGGTAACAATTTTGTTCAACAAGCCAAATAGAACTTTAGGAGATGTGAGCAAACGTAGGAAATGTAAAGTATATGATCAATACGTTCCTGAAAAACCTTCTGCTCTTTGAATGCTATGTCAAAAATGGCCGCCTTCATGTAGTAACTCATACCCCTTCCTGAGGTGATGCAAAAATGTTGTGTCATTTGACCACTGGGGAGCACTGTGAGAAGCAAAAACCTTTTTTCTGCCTATGACAAGGCCAAATAAAAAAGTTTTTAAAAGGTCCATTTGTGAAAACAAGAACCAATCCACATAAAATATTCCAAAATGTTCCAAATGCAATGAGCAACATTTGTTTTTGTTTTTAAAATAAACATTTTGTAATCAATATATTTCCTGATGTGTCAAGTATGATACAAATAAACATAATATATGTAAATTACTGTTTGCTTGTTTTTTTGTTTGTATTTTGTCAAAAGGTCCAATTACAAAAAATACATAATTTTCCGGCCAACATCGGATGTGCCAGTATTTACAGGGTTACATTACGCATATATATAAATATGTTATTCAGTCTTTTTATATGTTTTCCAATACTGTTTTTATTTCCTATCATATTATAATAATAATAATAATTCATTTAATTTGTAATGCACTCTTCATTCAGAAGAATCTCAGAGTGCCAGCATATTATGCACCTCTATGTGGCATGTCTAATTGCTACAGTGATTAGAATCATTGTTACCTAATCAATTTTCTGCTGAAATCTATTTTAAAGCATTGTTTTAATCCATTTTTCCGTTTAAATGCAGGTAAAGTACTTCACTGCACAGCACTGATATGACTGGACTGATTGGTTGATAAGCAGCTTAATTACAGTTTCATATTTTGAAAAAGATGAAGGAGGTTCAGTGTGGTCCAGAGAGGCTTGCCGAGTACATGAGAATGGATGAGGAGAACAGTGTTACTCAAGCTGAAGAAATGCTCATGGTCTCCAACATGCAGTCCAGAAAACCATGTAGGCGTTCCCGATCAATGGTCAAAGGTTAGCACTATGTCAGTCGTCAGTAATGCACACCATAGAGTTATGTATATTACTTGTGGGAGTGTATGTGTGTACAAACAAACACATGATTATGCTTCAAGTGTGTTGAGAATTCATATGGGTCTCTCACATGTGGATATACATATACATATGTTTGTGTATATTATGTATAATTATGTATATGTTTGTGTGTGTGTGTGTGTGTGTGTGTGTGTCTACGTGTGTTTGTGTTTAGAGTGTATGCAGCGCATTCAGGCCGCTGTCAGCTCAGTGGTGGGGCTGCACTGGCTCTGCTACGTTGCTCTGGGAGTTCTCACGGCTCTCCTGAGCTTCTGCATGAACTTCACTGTGGCCAAGCTGCTGCGAGGTGAGACTGACACATGTCTCCCACTCACCAGGCCTCAGTCGGGGCATCACAGGCCAGCCCTCTCCCACCCACAGGGAGAAGCCAAACACAGCTGACAGCATTCATTCACTCTTCTGACCTCAGTCTTTGCACGACAGATTTCATTTTGTGTAGTTGTTCATTGGCACTTTTTGTTGTTGTTGTTGTTGTTGTTTTTCAAATAACTGGATTAAAGATCCTGATACGTAGAACATCTAAGATTACATATGTAGCCTAAATTAATATTTGATGAATCTATGTTTAAACATCTACCTACATGTGTACGGATGCGATGTCTTATTCACCCCAGCTCACCAGTGGCTGTACAGTCACCTGGAGGGCCATGCTGTGCTGCAGTTCCTGTGCTGGACTCTGTACCCGACCTCCCTCTGTGCCCTCTCCACCAGCTTCTCTCACAGCATCTGCCCATACTCCGCAGGTCAGTGCATCTTAGAGGAAAACCACAATAACAACTCAATGCACATTGCAATCCATGTGTTTAATGTTAAATGATTCAGTAGCGTGAAGGTCTGACAGGGTCGGATATTCTGTAATGTTGTGTCTGCGGTGGCCATCTCTTTGTGCCAGGCTCGGGGGTCCCGGAGGTGAGGTGCATGCTCGCTGGTGTGGAGCTGCCTGATTACCTGTCCTTGCCGCACTTGTTTGCCAAGGTGGTGGGGCTCACCTGCTCGCTGGCAGCAGGCAGCACCATCTTCTTGGGAAAAGTGGTATTTAGCGGGTGACAAGCATGGGCTAATGATTGCGTAGATAGTCGCCCACACAAACACACCTGGATACAAAGACACACACAACAGCACACCTGTCTGCCCAAGTACACTTGTCTGCACACACACACACTCTCTCTCTCTCTCTCTCTCTCTTTCTCACACATACATATACACACACACACACACACACACAGTCAGACAGACAGACAGACAGACACACACACACACACACACACACACACACACACACACACACACACACACACACACACACACACAAAGAGAGACATGCACTCAAAACAAATATTTTCAAATTGTGTTGTTATTTTCCATCTATTTTTCCACCTGTTATTGTATGTCTCCCTACTGCCATTCTCACCAGGGTCCGTTTGTCCACTTATCGACCATGCTGGGAGCATATTTATACCGTCTGTGTGCCTCTGCCGCAAGTGTGAAAGAGGTATTCATTAAAAACACATTTATGAAATGGATGACAAAGTGAGCGACTGAGGCTCAGCCACCATAATGCCCCTGTCCCTCCTGGCCTGTTGTTTCTTCTAGGGGAAGCCTAAACAGGAGATACTGGTGGTGTCTGCTGCAGTAGGGGTCGCCAGCTGTTTCGGTGCTCCCATCAGTGGTAGGGCTGAGACGATCCAGTAGAAGCAGTGAAGTCTGTCTCCTCCTTGGATTAGATGTCAACCATCAGTTCTGTAGTCATTCATGTGTGAAATTGATATGCAATACTGTATGCTTCCTTTCCCATTCCTTCTCTGCATTCTCTCTTTTTTTTCTTGCCCCTGTTCAATATCTTTCTCTCTCTCTCTTTCCACACCCCTTTTTTCCTCACTTTTCCGTCACACTGCCCCTCTGGCCTCTCCCTCTATTTTTACATTTACATTTAGTCATTTAGCAGACGCTTTTGTCCAAAGCGACGTACAAGGGAGAGAACAGTCAAGGTACGAGCAATGGAGACCTAGTGTAACAATAAATACTATTTTACATAAGAAATAGAAAAAAGAAGTGCAGGAATGTCTGTATTTAATGTATTGTAAGTACAAGTTAAGTACTAGTCGAAGTGCAAGCTAGGAAGGGAGGTGCTCTCTGAAGAGTTGGGTCTTCAAGAGCTTCTTAAAGGTAGAGAGGGACGCCCCTGCTCTGGTAGTGCTAGGAAATTCGTTCCACCAATGTGGAACTACATATGAGAATAGTCTGGATTGCCATACTTGCCCAGACGGTAGTGCTAAACAACGCTCACTAGACGAGCGCAGCATCCTGGGTGTAACATTTGCCCTTACAAGAGCATATATGTGATTTATGTCGGTGAGGTGTATAAGTGTATATGTGTATAAGCTACTGGATGACCAAAATTTCCCTCGGGTTTAATAAAGTATCCATCTATCTATCTATTTAAGTACGTGGGAGCAGAACCAGCAATCACTCTGTAAGCAAGCATAAGTGACATATCTCTCCCAACCCTCTTTCTTTTCCCGTCTTTTCCCTTCTGCCCCATCTGTCTCTCTCTCTCTCTCTCTCTCTCTCTCTCTCTCTCTCTCTCTCTCTCTCTCTCTCTCCATCCTAGGAGTGTTGTTTAGTGTGGAGGTGATGGGCACGCATTACGCCGTGAGAGATTACTACCCCAGCGTCCTGGCAGCCGCCTCTGGAGCGCTCGCCTTCCACCTGCTGTCCGTCTGCGGCGGGAAGCAGGGTGAGTGAGGAACCCGGAGCGGCTCACCGACTGCGCCCCCTGTTGGGCAGACGGCCCAAGAGCGGCAGGGCCGTAATCTCATTTCCAAAACTGAATCACCGCTCTCGGGCCCTCATTTCCCCAGAGGCCGTAATGGAACACTGAAGGGTTCTTGAATTGAATTCTGTCTGTATTGAATTGAAAATAATCACATCATTTATTACAGTTTCCTTTTTAAAAGGTGAGGGTGGGGAATGGTTGTGGTGAGAGGCAGATGATATAGGTCTGTGATTTTTGTGCCTTTTGCAGAGACGGTGCAGGCCCTGTTTAAGACTACTTACTCCACTAACCTGCCCTTCCAACCTGTAGAGATACTGGCATTTGCTGTTCTGGGGTAAGTCTGGAGAACTTTACACAAAGAGCCACCCCTATCTTCTCTTCTTCGGGCTCTGTTCTGTATTCCAATGTTAAACTCTCTGTTCAACAAGCTAAAGTAGCAGGTGCTAGCTAATGCTT